>NC_057415.1:23529762-23829762 GCF_019320065.1 Cervus canadensis
CCTCTCCAGCATTTTTTGCTTGTAGACTTTTGGATAGCAGCCATCCTGACTGGTGCGAACACTCTCTCCCAGATCTAATCCCTTGAATCTATTTTTCACCTCCACTGTATAATCATAAGGGATTTGATTTTAGGTCATACCTGATGGCCTAGTGTTTTCCATATTTTCTTCATTTAAAAGCCTGAATTTGCAAATAAGGAGCTCTGACTGAGCTACAATCAGCTCCAAGTCTTTTTTTTTTTTTTTTTGCTGACTATATAGAGTTTCTCCATTTTTGGCTGCAAGGAATATAATCAATCTGTATTCAGTATTGCCCATCTGGTGATGTCCATGTGTAAAGTTGTCTCTTGTGTTGCTTGAAGAGGGTGTACCATTGTCCTTAACTCACTAAAAATAGAACCTGTTGTGTGCTGAATTTCTACAGTAGTTTGCCCTCAACTTTAGTCTACTTTTTTTTTTTTTGCCATTAACTGTAATAATATATATTTAATGACCACTATCACTTACTGCATATTTATTCTGTCTCGAACCTGGTGTTAAATGGCACAGGTGTATTCACCATCACAATCACCTCTTCTGTAGTTGTTCTAAATGTAAATGATTACTACCTATGGTGAAACTGAAAGTAGACCTATAATCTTTGTTTCTGACTTGGAAGTTTTATGTTTTTCCAAAGCCTTTCCCCCTTGTTCACTGCCTTGTAGTGGTAGTTGCTGAGATCTCTGAAGATGCTGCAGTCAGTTCTCCAAGCCTTTGGTGTTTCTTATCACCTACTATTTTCCTCCTACCGGGTTTCTCAAGGAACAGAATATCTCTCTGGAGCTTATTCTTGGATCATACTGTTTTTTTCTCCTTTTAGTGGTATTGGTATAATTTTGTTTCTTGTTTAATGTGACAGTTGGGGAGAAAAATATCATCATCATTTTCAGAATAACCAAACTCCTTTGTCTCTTGTTGTTGTTATTTAGTGGCTAAGTTGTGTCCTACTCTTTTACGACCCCATGGACTATAGCCCACCAGGCTCCTCTCTGTCCATGGGATATCCCAGGCGAGAATACTGGAATGGGTTGCTGTTTCCTTTTCCAGGGGATCTTCCCAACCCAGGAATTGAACCCAGGCTTTCTCCATTGGTAGGCAGGTTCTTTACCGCTGCTGCTGCTAAGTCGCTTCAGTCGTGTCCGACTCTGTGTGACCCCATAGACGGCAGCCTACCAGGCTCCCCCATCCCTGGGATTCTTCAGGCAAGAACACTGGAGTGGGTTTCCATTTCCTTCTCCAATGCAGGAAAGTGAAAGGGAAGTCGCTCAGTCGTCCGACTCCTAGAGACCCCATGGACTGACTGCAGCCTACCAGGCTCCTCCGTCCATGGGATTTTCCAGGCGAGAGTACTGGGGTGGGTTGCCATTGCCTTCTCCTCTTTACCGCTGAGCCACCAGAAAAGCCCTGTTTATCTCTGCAAGCAGGTTATTTTGTCTTTACATGAATGTCAACTTTTCATCTAGTTATTAGATAAGAATATTAATAGTTCTGGGCAAGTACAAAACTAGTTGAACTTCCATGAATATGATTGAATTTAGTACAAGCTTGCCTTGTGTTTTGTGTCAGGCAGGTATGTTTGGTGACAGTGTTCCTTCTGCCATCAGAGCTATAGCTGAGCACTGGGCTCTTGGCCTTCCGTTCCTTTTCTTCTACCTCTCCAAGTTTTAGCATTTAATATTTACAAAGTGCTTTAAAGTCACAGAATACCCTGACTTCACCATGACTTTATCAGGAGACTTTCTTTATGAATGAAGGAGGGAGAGGCACACCTCCAAGGGAGCACGGATGCCTTCAGATTCAGGAACAGTGGATGCAGCTCCAGGAACAGTTTGTGCAGTTCATCACTCTGGCTGAGGGGGCAGGTGACCAGGCGCCTCTGGGAAGCTGCCTTTGAACAGGGAGATATAGATGTCACGACTCCGCCTGCAGATCTCAGCTGCCTTTGGAATGCGTTGTGACTTTTAACACAAATGAGCACTTTTCAGTGTGGCGGCGCTTGTGCAACTGAGCTGAGCTATAGAAACACAAGAGGTGACTGGCTTTAGACTGGGATGATCACGTCTTCCAATCAGCTTCAATAATCTTTGTTTCAATTTTAGACAGCCTCCGTTGATCCCTCCTTGCCCAGGATAGATGGCACCTCTGGTTTCTCTTCAGCAGGCAGTGCTCCAGGTCCTAGAAAATGAATCCATATATTATTATATATATACATATCACTATATCTGTGGTACATATATAAATGCATTGAAAAATGCCTGGAATTATATCCAAGGAGATCTTAAGAGATCCACACATATATACATATGGCTTCCCCAGTGGCTCAGACAGTAAAGAATCTGCCTGCAATGAGGGAGACCCAGGTTCGATCCCTGGGTGAGGAAGATCCCCTGGAGAAGGGAATGGCAACCCACTCCAGTATTCTTGCCTGGGGAATTCCATGGCCAGAGGAGCATGGCAGGCTACAGTCCATATATAACCATACTCATATTATCTTTGTATAATTGAACCGTGAAAGAAATGCACACTCCTTTGAATAGCCTACGAGAAAGCACAGTTAATTAGTGCTTACTCTGGGAAGAATGGAAGCCCTGTAAGTCCTGTATATCTTGTTAGCCTCCCACAATCACAAATGCCCATTTCTACAACCTTCCAACATTCTTTCATGGAAGAGGGGAATGTAAAGGTGATAGAACTGTGAGACAAGAGCAAAAGCTTTAAGGTCTTTAAGAAATGGTCCTTGAGATTTTTAAAACTGTGAGACTAAATGTAGTATTATTTAGCCAGAAACTAAAATTTTACAAATCATTTAATGATACACAATAAATCAATTGTGTCTTTGTAATGGAACCAAGTAGCTTGGGGGCAAAAGTATGGAGAATATTCATGAGTACATTTTCAAATCTTTTGAATTATATGAATATATTATCCACTTTTAATTACAATAAGAAATTAAAAATCTTTCCAAAATCTTTTCTGCCAATTATTTTACATTCCCCTGCCAAATAATTAGTGTGTGATGTGCTGTGGGGTGGGGCCTCCAAAGCTGAGATTCAGTGTCAGAGCAAAAATTTTAAAATAGTCCTGTTACTATTTCTACGGAATTTTTGAAGATGTCCTGTACTATTTTATAAAATATAAGCGTAAAGGACTCAGTAAAAAGAAGGAAACTTGTGAAAGATTGTCCAAGAGTCTCTCCTCTGGTCCTAGATTTTTCTTTTTTCATATTGAGTTTTAGCCAATCTTTTAAATGAGTTCAGTTTCAGTTTCAATTCAGTTGCTCAGTCGTGTCTTACTCTTTGCCACCCCATGGACTACAGCACGCCAGGCTTCCCTGTTCATCACCAACTCCTGCACATTGCTCAAACTCATGTCCATTGAGTTGGTGATGCTATCAAACCATCTCATCCTCTGTCGTCCCTTCTCCTTCCGCCTCAGTCTTTCCCAGCATCAGGGTCTTTTCCAAGTGAGTTAGTGCTTTGCATTAGGTGGCCAAAGTATTGGAGTTTCAGCTTCAGCATCAGTCCTTCCAATGAATATTCAGGACTGATCCTTAGGATGGACTGGTTGGATCTCCTTGCAGTCCAAGGGACTGTTAAAGAGTCTTCTCCAACACCACAGTTCAAAAGCATCAATTCTTAGGTGCTCAGCTTTCTTTATAGTCCAACTCGCACATTCATACATGACTACTGGAAAAACCATAGCTTTGACTAGATGGACCTTTGTTGGCAAAGTAATGTCTCTGCTTTTCAATATGCTGTCTAGGTTTGTCATACTTTTTCTTCCAAGGAGCAAGTGTCTTTTAATTTCATGGCTGTAGTCTCCATCTGCAGTGATTTTTGAGCCCCCCAAAATAAAGTCTCTCACTGTTTCCATTGTTTCCCCATCTATTTGCCATGAAGTGATGGGACCAGATGCCATGATCTTAGTTTTCTGAATGTTGAGTTTTAAGCCTACTTTTTTACTCCCTTCTTTCACTTTCATCAAGAGATTCTTCAGTTCTTCTTTGCTTTCTGCCATAAGGGTAGTGTCATCTGCATATCTGAGGTGATTGATATTTCTCCCAGAAATCTTAATTCCAAGTTGTGCTTCATCCAGCCTAGCGTTTCTCATGATGTACTCTGCATATAAGCTAAATAAGCAAGATGAGAATATACAGCCTTGACGTACACCTTTCTAGATTTGGAACCAGTCTGTTGTTCCATGTCCAGTTCTAACTCTTGTTTCTTGACCTGCATACAAATTTCTTAGGAGGCAGGTCAGGTGGTCTGGGTTAAATGGGTTATTTCTATGCTAGTTAAACTGTTTCTATTTGTGGAAAAAGGTGTTCAATCCATTTTAAAGGCTAACTCTGACATCAAAACATGATGAAGACAGCATAAAAAAGGAAAAATGCCTGCCAATCCCCCCCTTTATTTGAACAGCAGAAGATTTTCACAGCTTCAGTGTCTCACTCTATGCTTGCCCACTGTCAGGAATGAAATTCAGGAAGGTCTATCAGAGACGCTGTGTGTTCCTGTCTACAGTTTTTACAGATGAAACTTTAGATGCAGAAGAAGCTTTAGAAGCCACAAGGGCTTCCCTTGTGGCTCAGCTGGTAAAGAATCTGCCTGCAATGTGGGAGACCCACATTGGATCCCTAGGTTGGGAAGATCCTCTGGAGAAGGGAACGGCTCCCCACTTCAGTATTCTGGCCTGGAGAATTCCATGGACTATAGTCTATGGGGTCTCAAAGAGTCGGACATGACTGAGCGACTTTCGTTTCACTTAGATGAAGATAGGAAGGAAGAACAAAGAGGGTGGGTAGGGGAACTAGATCATCAGCTCTAGCCAAGGATTTGACTTCAATTTTTTAAAACCACTGTTACAAGCTAGATTTCCATGGATTCTTCCCTTCAATACACGTGAGTGCACACACATACTATACAGACATCACATCACAAGCAAACCCACTTCTCTGTTTTATTCATTTCTACTTGTCCACATTTCTGTTGTGGTCTTCAGTATTGGTCCTTGGCTGCCAGTCCACAAAATGCTTCTGGTGGTCCATTTCCCATGACCTCCTCTGTCTGCTATTGTCCTCACACTCTTACCCTCCAAGCTGGGAGCTTTCTTTCATTTGCTTTCCAGGTATGCTACTTCTCAGTAACCCAGCTCATGTCAGTTTTCAATAGGTTCCATCAACCTGGTTCATTTAGTGCTATTCTCTCCCAGGGACCCATTCCCATTTTCTTATTTATGGATCCTTTTTGTACATTTCCTTGGGAGATTGGGGAAAGGCAGCCTTTGCTACCACCTTATCTGGAAATATCTTTATAGCACTTAATTAAATAATGTACCTGTATGTTTTACTAAAACTGATCCTTAGAGTCTCTGTCTGAAGCATCCCTCTTATCATGAAATGAGAAAATGAGGGCATGAATTTTATCTTTTTAGTGCTTTTTATTGTGAGAACAATGTGATTTTGCTTTGAATGGAATTTCCTTCTTATAGAATTAGAAATAAAGAGAAAAATACAGTTCCTCTATTTCTCCCTTGTGTGTCTTAAGTAATGCTGTCTTATAATTGTCTTCCTCTTGCAGTTCAGGCAATAGAATTAACTGTCTCTGTACAATTATTCTTGCTCCTATATAAAGAATTAGCAATGATTCCATGCATTTTTGGAATTCTATTTCTTATCTTTTATACCACACTACTCTCTCATAACCAGTTCTAGCTGCGAATCTATTACGAATTATTTTACGGGCAATTTATTCTTTTCTTTCCAAAGTGTAAGTATGATTTTTTTTTTCTCCCCGTTATGACAACGTGACAAGTGTTTCAATTTATAATTTCCCAGGAATTCCTTTAATGTCCAAAGTATCTGATAAAATACACATGGGATCGCAGACTTCCATTTGCTTCAGTACATTTTCAATTATAGATAGTGAAGTGCTTGGACCCCGAGTTCCCAGAACATATATAATCTCCCATAACCGCTGCACATCTCCAGCTGCTTCCTTCATCACTCAAACAGGGGGTCTCAGGTGGGTTGGTGTGCAAAATAGTCCACGTGGGATTTTAAACTGTGTTTGTTTAGAATTTCAGATTGATGCTTGCCACCACTGCTTCACAAACACATTCAAGGAGAATAATAAAAGCCCTAGAAGCCTATTGTATTTTCCCATCCACCCCGACATAACTACTGGAGAGGAGACATCACAGTGAAATGGAAATGTTATAAACTCAGAATCAACAGAACTGGACTGAATGCGGTTTTATCGCTTATTACGTGTCTGACTTCAGACAAGGCACTTGACTTTCCTGAGCCTCAGGAAAATAGGGTTGATATTAGAAGCTCCCTCAGAGGCAGGACTCTCCTGAAGATTGATAAGGTAATGGAGGAGCTTATAAATGAGAGCTTTTCAAATAGGGTGAAGTGTGACAAGGCTCTGAATTGTGTCGAAGCTTACATAATCAAGATTCTTATGCCCAGATTTTAAAGGCTCGTGGTGAGGGCGGCTCCCTCCCTCTTCCCCAGTCCCCACTCCCATCAATCGCTGTCGGTTTCCACTGCCAGCACCTGCCTGGCTTGTGCTTGAGGACAGATTTCTCCTGCAACAGAAAACACATCAGCGTGCCTAGGTTGAGGCCAGAGGTGGGCTTACCCTCAGCACCGCTCTGCTTGGGCCTTGTTAAATTTCAAGTGAAGAAGTCCAGTGGGCAGTTAGATTTAGAAACTGGAAGCTCAGTAAGCTTTAAAGTCAACAGTGAGAACTTGAATCAAGGAAATAATCGCCAATAGAGACTAAGCCTTTTGCATTTCTGTGCGTATTATAGTATTCTTCACAAAAGAAGAAAACAATTAGAGGCAGCCCGAATTGGAGGCCATCCTCTAATAGAGGATTAATTTAGCACAGCAAAAAATCACTTGATGATATTTTATACAATTTTAATGGTTATATTTATGGATACTTTAAACACTTCAGAAAATAAGTTGCAATGCCTAATAACAAAGCAGAATGAAAAACTAAATATAATGTTTGACCTCAGTTATGTAAAAAAAAAAGAAAAGAAAAAATAGTTCAGGTGAAATACGCCAACATGTTAACAGTGATTGTCTCTGGGTTGTGAGTTTAACGTGATTTTGATTTTCTGAATAATCTTCTATAATTTTAGGTCTCTAACCATAGCCATAATTTGTATGCAGAAAGGGTGGCTTTGCTAGAAGACGGGCTGCGGCTTTATGAAGGGCATTATCTTACAGGCTGCCTGGTCTTGGTCAACCCTCAGGCTGTCACCTTCGGGTGTTATCAGAAGGTCTCTTGCCTCGCCTGAGTCCAGCAAATGAAGGTGGCTAGTCTTGAGAGATATTTTATCATGGTTTTTGGGGAAAGGCAATAAATCACCCCTCCCCACAGCAGAAATCAGCTCCACAGTGAGCAGAAAGCTTGGGCTCCTTGGCCTGGGCAGAGCTAAACAAAACACAGGCAACTTCTGGTCTTAGTATTTCCCCTGTTCATGCATTATGCTGACCCTACTCTTCACATGCAGTTAATTAGATTTCAACTTACTGAATAGTATACCAATCCAAATTTGTGTCCCCATGTTTATCCCCAATTCATATCTGCTTCTTTCACATGCATTCTTCTGGCTCACTTCCATCATTGATTATTCATATCCATTGTATGTGAATTTTATTTCTAAATTCTTGAAAAACACTTTAATATCATCCTATTGAACTATTAGTGGCTTTCATTCATTTCCATAACTAGAAAATAACTTTTGAAAAGGTGCAGAGTCTGGCTTATTTACTTCTTTTTTAAGCACTCCCGTGAATGTGCTTAGATGTGTTTACAAAGCGATCATGATGGGGAGAAATACTATTGTCCGTGCCAAAAGCATTCTTGAGTTTATTCTTCTAGTGTGATCATCTGCCAAACTGTCCACATTCAAAAATGATTTTTGATAGTTTCCAAATTACTAGTTGATTCTCACAGGTCATAGAAGCTCTTTTGAAAAATCTGCAAGAGACTTTGGAGGCAAGGTCCATAGAGGAGACACTGAGCCTGGAACTGTACATGCAGTGGTGGTTCAATATGGGCATTCCTCAGCCAGAAATATATGCCTTCCCCAGGGACAGACTATCAAATGTGTCTCTTGGGGGTGGACTAAGAACTATATTTAATTATGGAAAATAGCACTATAAATATTTTATATATGTGTGTGTTTTATATGTCTATGGAAAATAACACTATAAATATATATATATGTGTGTGTGTGTGTGTGTATATACATATATATATATAAAATATGAATTTTTTTACATAAGCATCTCTCTCTCTCTCTCTTTAGTCGCTAAGTCGTGTCCGACTCTTTCAACCCCATGGACGGTAACCTGCCAGGCTTCTCTGTCCGTGGGATTCTCCAGGCAATAATACTGGAGTGGGCTGCCATATCCTTCTCCAGGGGATCTTCCCAACCCAGGAATCGAACTTGGGTCTCCTGCGTTGCAGGCAGATTCTTTACTGACTGAGCTATGATTGGCAACTGGAGCATATACCTCTCTCAAGACAGTGTTGAGGAATTTCTAACAGCTTCTCCAGGAACATTTAACTGCCCTTAGCTTAGCTAGTTAGGCTCTGAGAAGTGAATGAGAGCTGTTGGACAGAGAGTGCAGATTATAGACTCAGTCCACTTGTAGCGTTGAGCATAATGATTCTGACAATAATGAGTGCAAATTGTGAAAATGTAAATTTTTGTGAATTAGAAATTGATGCAGAATTAGGCCATGAAGGTGAAGAGTTCTCTTTGATTTTATGGATTGTTTTCCTTTTGTGAGCTAAGGCTAATATTTCCCCAAAGCATCATGGCTTTCACCTATTCCTTTCTCTCTCAACCCTCTCTCACATTCAGCATTTAGCCTCGATACAGGAAGATCCCCTGAAGGAGGAAATGGCAACCCACTCCAGAATTCTTGCCTGGAGAATCCCATAGACAGAGGAGCCTGTAAGGGACTTCACTCCCATAAAGATTTTCTTCTGTTTCCTGTGGTGTGATTCTTCTACAGAGTCTACATTTTCTGTTCTCTGTGGACCTGATACTGGAGTCTTTCCTTAGGCAAACAACTTATTGATCTTACTCAGGGTGTGGCTTAACCAGGGAGACCAGGGTGGCCCCTGGGAGTGTGAAATCAGTGTATTCACAGCGCTTATGTTTCTCTGTGACTCTATTAGGCCACCCCTTTAGAGTCTCAGTTTAAATAAATTTTTGATTCTGGATAAACCATGCTACTGAGAAAAAAAGTTACTATATACATTGTCAAGAAACAGGGGCCCGTTGGTTCTGACATTAATAAAGTACAGTGATTTTCCAAATTATTTTTGTTATAACTTCAATGACTTCTATTTATGTAGTTCATAGATTGTACAAAGTACTTGGTGCATAAGTGATATCATTTAATCTTTGCCACCACATGATTTAGGTATTGTTATGCTCATTTTGCTAGTGAGAAAATTTAAACTCAGAAAGATTATAATTTATTTGTCATAGAACCATTAAGAGACAAAGCCAAAAGTAGAACTTGGATCTTGAGCACCCAAATCCTGTGTTCTTTCCTAAAGATCATGCTGCTCTTTTACATAAAGGCTTTATAGTCAAGTAGACCTTCTGATTTTGTCCAGGACATTTTGAATTAGGCAATAAAATAATAAATTAGTCATTGCAATATGCATATTGCCAAGGAGAGAAAAAAGCTAGATTGATTTATATTTTATGAGATTAGCCATTGTTACTTAGAGGTCCCCAAGGGAACATCGACCAACAGGTTTGGGAACAGAAAATAGCTAGCCTAGGGCTTCAAGAGAACATGCAACGGTTTAACCTTATAGACAGTTTATTAGAAACTTCTGGCTGGCTTCTTTTTTTTTTTTTTTTATTAGTTGGAGGCTAATTACTTCACAACATTTCAGTGGGTTTTGTCATACATTGATATGAATCAGCCATAGATTTACACGTATTCCCCATCCCGATCCCCCTTCCCACCTCCCTCTCCACCCGATTCCTCTGGGTCTTCCCAGTGCACCAGGCCCGAGCACTTGTCTCATGCATCCCACCTGGGCTGGTGATCTGTTTCACCATAGATAGTATACATGCTGTTCTTTTGAAATATCCCACCCTCACATTCTCCCACAGAGTTCAAAAGTCTGTTCTGTATTTCTGTGTCTCTTTTTCTGTTTTGCATATAGGGTTATCGTTACCATCTTTCTAAATTCCATATATATGTGTTAGTATGCTGTAATGTTCTTTATCTTTCTGGCTTACTTCACTCTGTATAATGGGCTCCAGCTTCATCCATCTCATTAGGACTGGTTCAAATGAATTCTTTTTAATGGCTGAGTAATATTCCATGATGTATATGTACCACAGCTTCCTTATCCATTCATCTGCTGATGGGCATCTAGGTTGCTTCCATGTCCTGGCTATTATAAACAGTGCTGCGATGAACATTGGGGTGCACGTGTCTCTTTCAGATCTGGTTTCCTCGGTGTGTATGCCCAGAAGTGGGATTGCTGGGTCATATGGCAGGTCTATTTCCAGTTTTTTAAGAAATCTCCACACTGTTTTCCATAGCGGCTGTACTAGTTTGCATTCCCACCAACAGTGTAAGAGGGTTCCCTTTTCTCCACACCCTCTCCAGCATTTATTGCTTGTAGACTTTTGGATAGCAGCCATCCTGACTTTAAATACAGCTGAATGGGTGGTTGTAGAGCCAATAAACAGGGGCTATTTGACTCTGTTTGACTCAAACCAAACTCCATGCTTGGTTTGTTGAACACTGACTGTGGGCCAGGCCTTGTGCTAGCTATTGGGAAGAGAGCCATTGAAGAGAACTGGTCTCTCTGCTTCTGGTTTGTTCTCCACCTTTCCTCAGTCTAGTTTATTCTCCACAGGCTCCATAGAGATCCAGAGTGATCTTCTTAAAATGCAATCCTGACCATGTCCTTCCAATGTCACCAGGCTGTACAGAGACCAAGTTCATATCCCACTAGCAAACTTTTCAGAACTGCCCAATTCTCTCCTATTTCATTCTGCTTTTATGCCATCATAACATGTACCACATGGTAATTAGATTGCCTATTGTCAGTATGTTTCCTGAAATAGTAACTAGAACATGTCAGGCATTAAGATATCTTTAAGAAGACCACTGAGTGAATGAATAAATGAAGGAATCCTGGACAGTTTGTCAGGAATTTTGTTTTGTCTGTCCTGTGTCTCCAGCATGTATTAATATTACAGTACATGTCTCATAGTGTTACTGAACTAGGTCTGGCTGCTCACCCTTCAAAACTCAGTATCCAAGAGGCCGCAGTTGGTGGAAAGGAAATTAGTTTTAGTCAAAAAGCAATCAGGGAGAAGGCAGACTTGTGGCCCCCTGAAACAAAATCTGAAGATTCTGCTTGGCCATGAAAGTTTTCTTTAAATTTTTGTTTTTAATTGGAGGGTAATTGCTTTACAATTTTCTGTTGGTTTCTACTGTACAACAACATGAATCAGACATAAGATTACATATATCCCTTTCCTCTAGAGTCTCCCTCCCACTGCCTCCCCTATCGCACCCCCCTAGATCATCACAGAGCCCCTGGTTGAGCTTCCCTTGTCATTACAGCAACTTCCCACTAGTATGTTTTACACATGCTAACATATGTATCAATGCTGCTCTCTCAGTTGGCCCCACCCTTTCCTTCCCTGACTGTGTCCACAAGTCTGGTCTCTATGTCTGCATTCATGCCCTGCACATGGGCTCATTAGTACTATTTTTCTGGATTCATATATATGCGCTAATATACAGTATTTGTTTCTCTCTTTCTGACTTAACTCTGTGTAACAGGCTCTGCATTCACCCACCTCACTACAACTGACTCAGTTTAGTTCCTTTTTATGGCTGAGTAACATTCCATTATATACATGTACAGCAACTTCTTTATCCGTTCATTTGTTGATGGACATCTAGGTTGCTTCCATGTCCTGGCTATTGTAAATAGTCGGCCATGAAAGTTTTAAAGGGAAAAGGGGAAGTAATTTTAGTTCATCACTGAGATATAGGGGGTCAGAGTCATTGCCATCCCCATCTGCATGCATATTTGTCAAATTCTTGTGATCTTTCTTTAGATGCTATCTTCTTCACACAGTTTGTTCACCATACTGAAGGGCAAGCTAGGGAAGAGATCTGGTCACCTGTTCATTAGTTATTCTTCATTTCTACTTCTTTGATCTATGAAAAGAATCAACAGGTTAGTCAACATATTGTGTGATCAAAAGATTTGAAAAGTGTGCTTGGGTCAGAGGTGAGCAGAGCATGAGGGTGCCTGGGTTTTAGTTTAATTACAATGTAGTTTTGCTAAAGTGACAAGGCAAAGGGGTTTCCTGCTGAGGGCAGTCATAATCTCTGTAAAACAACTCAGGAGTGTGCATCAGATAGTGAGTCTGTGACTCTGTGGTCCTAATCATTCACTGCTTGAGCTTTCTCTTTTTTTGACTAGGGAAACCTGGAAGATTTCAGATTTACTCCAAACAAGAGGCAGGGGACATGGAGGGACCTTTATACTTGTGGGGCCCTCCAGGTTCCAATAGTAAGTTTACACTGAATGTTCCCAAATTAGTGCATTAATTTATGAGTGAGAAACAAGGCTTACCCAGATACACACATACATAGAAATATCAGGACAATTAGGTTTTATATTAGAACAGTTTGACCCAAGGCCACTCTCACTTGGTTGATTGACACTGCCTATCGAGTGCCCACCGAGAGTACATCCTGCCTGGTAATGGACAGTTAGGAAATTATAGTGACTAAGTGTTCTCATTAAAGAAGAATGGCTACCACAGTCATGCATTTAAAACAAATCCCTGACTTATCTTGTAGATACCTTTAAATGGCTTCTTTTTGCCCCCAGGATGAAATGCAACCTATTTAGCATGGTTAAAACTCCCCCTGATGCTGGGAGGGATTGGGGGCAGGAGGAGAAGGGGACGACAGAGGATAAGATGGCTGGATGGCATCACCAACTCAATGGGCATGAGTTTGAGTAAACTCCAGGAGTTGGTGATGGACAGGGAGGCCTGGAGTGCTGCGATTCATGGGGTCGCAGAGTCGGACACGACTGAGCAACTGAACTGAACTGAACTGA
The DNA here is from genome assembly GCF_019320065.1 of Cervus canadensis. Taxonomy (NCBI): domain Eukaryota; kingdom Metazoa; phylum Chordata; class Mammalia; order Artiodactyla; family Cervidae; genus Cervus; species Cervus canadensis. The sequence continues at coordinate 23,542,968 of NC_057415.1, forward strand.
ACTGAATGTGCCTTTATGGGCTCAGTGGCTTCTATTCCCCAAACATCATACCTTCCCTGACAACCATGTGAAATCATGTGTGATTCTCCAAGCGCAAGCTGCTCCACCAGACCCCAGATTTTCACGTGATCTTCCTTCTTTCTGAAAGGCCTCTTTTCTGTTCTCTGCTTGGAGAACTTTCTCATTCTTTGTGTATACTATTCTGTCCCAAGCAGTTTGCCACTTTATTTTCCTTGCACCCAGAGTAATTTGTCCAGAGTTCTGTAATTAAACCTCCCAAACAGAGTAATAATTGTGAACATGGATGTCTTCGTGACTGGATGGTGAGCATCTTGATTGAAGGGATATTTCCTATTTGTTTTTAGGGTACTCAGACCTCTGCACACTGATAGGCACACAATAAAGGTTAATGTTATAGATAGAAGCAGATCTTAACTTCACACTGTCTTAGTCTGTCCAGGCTACTATAAGTATCATGTGTGGGCTTAGTCACTCAGTCGTGTCTGACTCTTTGCAACCCCATGGACTGTAGCCCACCTCTGTCCATGGGTATTCTACAGGTGAGAATATTGAGTGGGTTGCCATGCCCTCCTCCAGGGGATTTTCCCAACCCAGGGATCGAACCCAGGTCTCCCTCATTGCAGGCGGATTCTCTACCATCTGAGCCACCAGGGAAGCAACTAAGTACCAAGATTGGCTTAAACAACAGGCATTTATTTCTAACATTTCTGGAGGCTGGGAGGACCTAGATCGAGGTGTCGGTCAATTTGGTTCATAGTGTGAACCCTCTTCTGGTCTTTGCTGTAACCACACAAGGTGAAGAGAGGAAGCCCTGAGGTATGAGACACTGTACCTTCCTCTTCTTGTCAGGGCACTAATCCCATGATGGGGCTTCTTTGCTCATGCTCTCATCTAAACCTAATTATTGAAAGTGAAAGTTGCTCGGTCAGGTCTGACTCTTCGTGACCCTATGGACTGTAGCCCGCCAGGCTCATTTGTCCATGGGATTCTCCAGGCTAGAATACTGGCATGGGTTGCCATTTCCTTCTCTAGGGGATCTTCCCAACACAGCGATAAAACCCAGGTCTCTCACATTGCAGACAGATTCTTTACCATCTGAGCCACCAGGGAAGCCCTAAACCTAATTATTAATACCACCTAAAAGCCACTTGGGCTTCCTTGATAACTCAATTGATAAAGAATCTGCCTGCAATGCAGGAGACCCCAGTTCGATTCCTGGGTCAGGAAGATCCGCTGGAGAAGGGATGGGCTACCCACTCCAGTTTTCTTGGGCTTCCCTTGTGGCTCAGCTGGTAAAGAATCCACCTGCAATGTGGGAGACCTGGGTTCTATTCCCTGGGAAGATTCCTTGGCGAAGGGAAAGGCTACTCACTCCAGTATTCTGGCCTGGAGAACTCCATGGACTACAGCCCATGGGGTTGTGAAGAGTCAGACACGACTGAGCGAATTTCACTTCACCTAAAAGCCCCACCTCCTACTGCCACACTGGGAATTTGGGCTCTAACCTATGAATTTTGGGAAGACACAAACATTTGGTCCCTAATGTACCATATTTTTGTCATATTGTAGTTTAATTTATAATATCTCAATGGATAGATCTTAGTCTTTTTTTTTAGTTTAGGTTTCAAGCACTACATGGAATACTAATAATTTCCTCATCAGTATATATCATATCAATAATTCACTAATTTTTTCAATGACATAAACTGGCATGTGCTTGAATCACATGCTTTAGAACTCTGAACTTTTATAGTGTGCAAAATTTGTGTGACCTAGTACATAGTCTATAAAATTACCTACCAGTCCATTTAACAAAAAGTTTGAAGTACAGTGTAGTTGTATAGTTTCTAAGAGAAACCATACAGTCCCCAAAAGGGTCAGATTTCAGCCAACATACATGTTCTTTGATAAGGTCTGAGGTTGTCAGCATATAGGGCACTATGTTATTATGAGTGTTAACTGAAAATAATTCATAAGCATGTTGTCTTGCATCACAATCCTTATTTTTACTCTGGTATTTCCATTGTCTACATGTTTCTTTCCTTAATAAGAATCCTATCCTAATGATGACTAATGGTACCACAGAAGAAGAAAATGGAGACACTGAAGGAGGATATATACATTTTATAGCTGTAAAATTTTCACTGAAAAGTTGAATGCTTGAAATAGAGTGCAAATATAATTGAAAGCTTAAAACTGAATACAACAAAAATTAGTGCTAGAATGGATTTGGTTGCCAAAAATTATACATTTAGTTTAAAAAGTTTGGGTTAGAAATATTAATTGTTGGTTGTGAATTTAAGAATGCATTTAATTACAAGAATCAAATAGCAAAAAGTATAGTTCAAATAAGGTATAAAAGTTCTACATGTGAATTGAAAGCAAGTATTTTTGATAATGTTTAATAGTTATGCTATAATCAAAATTAATCCAGAAATAAATAACATTCTTTTACAAAATACATTTAGTTAATGGGGTTTAAGAATAAAGTAGAGTTTAAGGGTAAAATGTAATAATTGCAATTGTGAAGTAGACTTAGAATATGAAAAGGAATATATTTACTGTACATGAACCTATACTAATTTTGAGCTGCCTGAAATGTACTTATGTTTTCACAGATAACCAGTAGGTTGTATCCTAAATTAACAATTTGAAAAAAAGTAAATGGTTGGCCTTTAACAAGGATGAGTCTTCAAATTTGGAAAATTTGAATCATTAGTTTTACAAAGTTACTTTATATCTCACAGTCTAGTGAACAAATAATTGCTCTAGATAAATAGATCAATGGAACAGAACAGAGAGCTCAGAAATAGACCCACATAAACATAGCCAACTGATATTTGACAAAGGAACAAAGGCAGCACAATGGAGCAAAGATAGTCTTTTCAACAAATGGTGCTGGAACATCTGGACATGCATACAACAATATAAATCTAGGCATGAACCTTACACCCTTCACCAAAATTAACTCAAAATGGATCACAGGCCTAAATGTAAGATGCAAAACTATAGAACCCCCAAAAGATAACATGGGAGAGAAGCTTAATGACCTTGACTGTGGTGATGGCTTTTTAAATACAACACCAAACACATACACATGATTTATGAAAGAAATAATTGATAGACAAGCTAGACTTCTTTAAAATTAAAACTTCTGCTCTGTGAAAGGCAGTGTTAAGAGAATGAGAAGACAAGTCACAGACTGAAAGAAAATATTTGCAAAAGACACATCTGATAAAGGACTATTATCCAAAATATACAAAACAACTTTTAAAACTCCATAATAAGAAAACACATAACCAAACTAAAAAAAACAGGCCAAAGATCTTAATAGAAGCCAAAGAAGATATACAGATGGCAAATGAGCATATGAAAAAAAATGCTTGACATTATATGTTATCAGGTTGATACAAACTGTGATACTGCCACATATTCATTAGAATGAATACCCAAAATCTGAAACACCAACAAAATGCTGGTGGAAATGTGGAGTGACTGAAACTAATTCATTGCTTCTTGGAAATGGAAAATGTTGTAGCCACTTGGAAGACAGTTTGATGGTTTCTTCCGAAGCTAAACATATTCTTACCATAAAATCGAGAAATTGTGCTCCTTGATTTTTATCCTAAGGAGTTGAAAATTTACATCCACACAGAAACCTCACGTGGATGTTTATAGCAACTTTAGCCACAATTGCCAAAACTTGAAAGCAGCACAGATGTTTTTCATTAGGTGAAATGCCCAGATAAACAAACTGGTACATCCAGACAATGGAATATTATTCGGTGCTAAAAAGAAATGAGGAGCTATTCTGCCATGAAAAGACATGAAGGAATCTTAAGTGCATATTACTAAGTGAAAGAAAGCAATCTGAAAGACTATGTAATATATGATTCCAACTATATGATGTTCTGGGAAAGGCAAAACTATGGAGACAGTAAAAAGATTGGTGGTTTCCAGGGGTTGGGGGTTTAGGACGGATGAATAGCTAGAGCACAGAGGACTTTGAGGGCAGTGAAAATCGTATGATACTCTAATGGTGGATTCATGTCATTACATGAATACAAACCCATAGAATGGACGACACCAAGAGTGAGCCCCAAGGTAAACTGTGGTCTTTGGGTGATCCTGATGTGTTGATGTTGGTTCGTCAGTTGTCAAATGTAGCATTCTGGTGGAAGATACTGATAATGGGTTGGTTATAGAAGTGTTAGGGCATGTGGTGTAAGGGAAATCTTCATACACTCCTCTTCATTTTGCTGTGAACCTATGACTGCTCTGAAAATGAGGTGTCTTAAAGAATTATAATCTTGTTCCTATGCTCATCCCTGAGTTCTGGTTCTCTGCTTGCCTTCACCCTCAGTTAATATTCTTGCTGTGCCGTAAAATTCTTGCTTTTTCTTAAAATTAAAAGTCATTCTCTATGTTACTCTGTGTTATAGCACAACTGAAAATATGTTCTTCAGCTATATCTAGTTCATAAGATTTCTTAATATCAAATTTGCAGTGTAAAAAGATGAGAGATTTTTGTATGTGATGTTCACTTCCGTGGATTCATCTTAAGTCAGAAAAAAAATGTGGCTCAGTTATCCTCAGATCTGAAATGGTATCTCACACAAATACACTGTGTAACATGACACACTGAATAATAGAAGATCTGATCAATAGTGCACCAGATTAATCGTAATAATAGTAACTGTGTTCAGATGTCAAGATACCATTCTAAGTTGATTACATCTGCTGACTCATTCCGTCCTCAGAAGGACCTGATGGGGAAGATGGTATCACAGTTGTCTCCCTCACTGCTTTAAAGCAGAGATGATTAGATAGTATCACTTACTCAGTGAAGACATGAATCTGAGTAAACTCTGGGAGATAGTGAAGGTTAGGGGAGCCTGGCATGCTGCAGTCCATGGGGCTGCAAAGAGTTGGATACGACTTAGCGACTAAACAACAACAACTCCTTTAAAGATGAGGAAAGGGAGGCACAGGGGAAGTTAAGTAAATCTCCCAGGATCACAAAACTACCAAGAGCAGAACTCAGAATTCTAAGCTGAGGTAGTCTAGAACTGTAGTCTTATAGTTCTTATGGGATCTTAACCTGCATGGTGACTGCACCCCAGGACTTAGTCATCTGCAATCACTAGAGAAGGGTGAGCATCTGTATTGACAAACAGCTCTGTAGTTGACTATGAGTATAGTTTTAAAAAAAAATTTATGTATGTATGTATGTATGTATTTTTGGCTGCACTGGGTCTTTGATGCTGCATGGGCTTTTCTCTAGTTCTGGCGAACAGGGCCTACTCTCTAGTTGTGGTGTGTGGGATTCTCACTGCAGTGACTTCTCTTGTAGAGCATGGTCTCTAGGTGTGTGGGCTTTGCACACATGTGGGCCATAAAGCCTGGGCTCAGTAGTTATGGCACATGGTCTTAGTTACCCCATGCATGTAGGATCTTCCCTGATCAGGGGTTGAACCTGTGTACTCTGCTTTGGCAGGAGGATTCTTTACCAATGGCCAACCAGGAAATTGCATGAGTATATTTTTGAGTTGGATAAATCAGGGCTTGAATTCCGACTCCCATATTAACTGGCTGTATGAAATTGGGCAAGTTGTTTAATCTTGCGGAGTCTCAGTTTTCTAGTTAGTAAAATGGGGGAGAGGGGTATTTACTTGATAGTTTTGTGTAAATTAAATGAGTTATCATATGTGAAGTACTGGCGTGGAATACATGCTTAATGAAGAGAAGGTATTGTTATTATTCTGGAGAGTTTCCCAAATCTTTTTATGCTTAAGTAACATTCTTTGAGATGCATTCTTTGAAAGGTATGTGTATGTAGTGGGGTGTTTGTGCTTAGCCACTCAGTCGTGTCTGACTACAACCCCATGGACTGTAGCCCGCCCCTCTGTCCGTGGGGATTCTCTAGGCAAAAACACTGGAGTAGGTTGCCATGCCCCCCTCCAGGGGATCTTCCCAACCCAGAGGTTGAACCAGGTCTTCTGCATTGCAGGTGCATTCTTTACCATCTGAGCCACCAGGGAAGCCCCATGAAGTGGGGGGTGTCATTAAATCTGTAGCTTTTTGTTTGTGGTCTGCTTTGGAATTACTCTTGCTCATTAATTCAAGGAGAAATACATGTATAGTCTATATCTTATTATGACTTCCAATAAGTGCCTTGACATGATTTCAGAAAAACTCTTAAAATAGTATCTCACAGAAATATATTGCTTACTTGACTCACTGGGTAATAGAGAAAATGGCTCTCTGCCAGTGAGTCCTGGCTGTCTCATCCCCTTATGAATGGGATGAAATAGCTTAGTGTGTGAGCAAGTCCTTGAGCAGAAGAGATGAAAATCAGAAGGCTGTCACCTCAGTCTGGGCTTTCTGCCTGTTCAGAAAGACTGCAGTGAGCACTGGCTAATATCTAGAGATAATATATTGGAATATGGCAGCGCACTCATGTCCTATATATCACCCTTCCCTAGTTCTGCTGAGACACTCATTACTTTGAAAAGGGTTGGATTATTATGAAAGAGAAATTGTTTAATTTTTGTCTTCCAAATTTGACTCTTGCAGTCCAGTTTAGAGAAATAGCTGTGGAAGGCAAAGCTATTGAGCTGTAAGACCCAGGCTCTTTGAGAGGAGAAAAGCATTTCAGAAATGCAAAGGGAAAACCTGTAAGCAGCTGCACATAAAGTAAGCCTGCCTGCAGTGGAAATGAGGAAGAGGAGAGATGACCAGTCAGAAGTTCCCACCCTGGGGGTTGAAAGGAGAGCAGGGCTGCGGGAAGCCCAGAGAGTGGAGAGACAAGGGGGACGGGGGTGGAGGCCAGAGGGCTCCGTGTTTGGAGCATGTTCATGGAAGCATGGGGTCAATATGATGGAATGCCCGTTCTCTGCCAGATCGAGACTTTCTGTGACCAGGCTTCAGGGTGTGAGCTTCACTGGCAGACTGTCCTTCACAGTTGGAATGATGGCTGCTGCTGAGGTGCCGTGTTAGCATCCTTATTATACCTGTGAGGGCTCCCTACAGACGTGGCCTTCACCCCTCTGGCAGGAGCGACACAGTCTGCCTTGACACTTCACCTGACCCATCGTAAGTAATTTGTGTGACTAATCCTCCATTTCACAGTACAGAACACTCAACAGCATTCCCCTAAACAGAATGGGATGCTGAATCTCCTCTGGGAGTGTTGCCCCCACCCCCCAACTTCTGACCTAAGAAGTTGAACAGAAAAGGCATTTCTTCCTAACTGGGAAAATAGCCAAGCATACTGTTGTTTTTAAAACATATATACAAATTATAGTCATAACTCCCTGTGAAGAATAAACATGATATATTTTGGAAGAGTGATATATGTCCTGTTTTTCACATTAAAGCTGGTCACTTTATTAGCTTATGAGTAAATAGTAGGGAAACCATTGAACAGCAGAGACTGTGTTTAATAAGAGGCAGCTGACTCTTAAGTGGGAGGAAAAGCAGACATAATAAAAGGGGAGTTATTTGATTTTTCCATTGTGGAAATTATTTTGAGACAAGTGCTGCTTGCAAGGAGATCATCCTTCCTATTTAACTTAGAAAGTTTATTGGGCTTGGTTGTATGGATCATTCAGCTTCAAAGTACCTTCCTTCATAGGTATCATTCCATTTGCTCCTTTTTACACCCTTGTGAAGGAGGAAAGCAGATATGTGTAAATCCTATTTTACAAAGAACAAAGTAGGATTTGTAAGGTGGGGAAATTGAGGAACAAAGGAACTAAGCGATCTTGGGAAAAGCTATTGTCATGAATCCCTTTTGATACCAAAAGTGTGGTGTTTACAATCATTTGGTAAATGCATGTATGAAGAAAATGCATATTGTTCTGAAATGAATGTTTTTAGAGTCTTCTGGAAATGCTGCCAAATTTTAATTTCTCCAGGAAGTCATACACACACACACACACACACATATACACACAGACACTATTCCCATGCAATTTAGGGACTTTGGTAGGAGAACAGCAGCTTTGGTTTTATAATGCTCTTAGTTTCTCATTTTCTGAAGGGACTTCAGGTGGAATTTGAATGGCTCTTTCTTCCCAAATCAAAGCTATTATGGTAAATAATTCTTACCTAATACTTCCTAGCAGTAGTCACCAAGTCAGTTTTTTGTGTCTTAGAATATTTTATTTTCACCTTCCTTGGCATAGACACATAGAATTTAAGTAATTTATATGTGTCTGATTTGCTAATGCTGAATATTTGGAAATGTCTTAGTGCCAAAAAGCAATGAAAGCCAGGATCCGTCTGGAGACCTTTACATGCTCTTTGCTACAAGAGACTGATGAGCAAAGAAGGCAGGACACTCAGGACAAACATCTCTGATATGGGGGTGAAAGCTACATTAGCAGATTCATTCCTCTGTTATTGACCCTAATGTTTATTAGATTGTAGTTGTGGTGATGTTGGTGGAGGTTAATGGCAGTGTGAAAACTAGACTGAAAAAGATTTTAATGGTTGATGTGGATTTTGTGACACATAGCCTAAGTAAACACACACACAAACACACACACACACACACACACACACACACACACACACACACACACACACACACACACACACACACACACACACACACACACACCCCATTGTGTCTCATAAAATTCTATGGAATAGGTAGGGAAGGTTTTATTATCTCTATTTTATGAATGAGGAAATTGTGGCTCTGGAAGGTAAAATGACTTGCCCAATACCACATACTCAACCATCCATATTTCTCCCTGTTGGAGAAAATGTAACATTGCACTCAGCATGAGAGTTCCCCAAGAGATAGGAGGTTTTGGTAATATGTATCTGTAACTCAGTTTCATTGCATGATTATGGGAGAGGTAATACCTGAGGCTTACTCTAATTGCTGGGGCAGTGGGAGTCTCCAGTGATTTTTTGGATTATGAGTGTAAGCAGGAAGGAATTTCAAACTCAAAGTTAGAGACCTGTGTTGCCTAACATTAATGTTAATCTAACATTAATAGTAAATGACCAGGCCTCAGCTGGTGCATTTTAACATCAACACGAATGCCTGGAACAGACGCACTGAATCAGCTGAGGTCCAGGAGGAATGAGGCTCCCCTCTGCAGTCTCTGAGCTTGGAGAGAAAAATGGACTCAGCAGGATTTTAGACAGAATTAGGTACAGGAAATCCTCAGGTCTTTGATTCATTTCCACACCCATCACCTAGCTGGGCTACCAAAATAATTCTTTTGCAAACTCTCCTGAAATGATTTCTGCAGGATTTGCTGTTATAGTGACTCGCCTTGATTAGGGGATACAGTAGGAGAGACTAAACCTGAGGTTGGCAAACGCCGGGCCATGGGCCAAATCTAGCCCACTGCTTACAGTTGTAAATGCAGTTTTATTGGAACCCACAGTCATCCCCATTTGTTTCCACATAGTCTGTGGTTGCTTTTGTACTAGCAATGCAGAGTTGAGTAGATGCAGCAGAGACCATATGGCACACAAAATTAAAAATATTTATTCTCTGGCTCTTTACAGAAAAAGTTTTCTGATCTTTGTCCTGGACTATTAATGGCAAAATGCTTTAATCTTGAATGTGAAGTCACTCAGTCGTGTCTGACTCTTTGCGACCCCATGGATTGTAGCCTACCAGGCTCCTCCATCCATGGGGTTTTCCAGGCAAGAGTACTGGAGTGGATTGCCATTTCCTTCTCCAGGAGATCTTCCTGACCCAGGGAATGAACCCAGGTCTCCCACATTGTAGGCAGATACTTTTACCATCTGAGCCACCAGGGAAGCCTCATGTCAGCTCTAATTAGTCAGGAGTTACTTCCTGGACTTCTGTGTTGAAAACACTGGGATTGCGTCGCTGGTCATTGAGAAAGAGTGCTGAGCTCAATTAGCAATGTCTGCTATAGACACAAAAGCCAGGGTGAGTGGTGCTTGTGCCAAGTATTTGTCATTCCCTACTGTAAGCTTTTGTTTTCTCTCATGCCTTGAAGTCTGTCCTTAAAAGAAGGCAGAGCAGGTGACTTTCACCTTCCTGAATATATTAAAATAACCAGTCATAGATATGACTTGAATGCCATTACTTTGCTCTGTGCTTTACAAATGATTAGTTGTCCTTATAGTTCTAAAAGGTAGATATTTATCTTTATTTTGTGGCTGAGGAAATTAAGATACAAGGAGATTCAGTGATGTTTAGTGTTGAACCCAAAGAAAGAAAAGAAAATGAAGTCGCTCAGTCATGTCTGACTCTTTGTGACCTCATGGATTGTAACCCTCCGTCCGTGGGATTTTCCAGGCAAGAGTACTGGAGTGGGTTGCCATTTCCTTCTCCAATGACCCCAAATATAGTTCCAAAGATAGTAATTTCCTATATCTGTTGCATTGAGTTAAATTTGAAAGAGATCACAATGTCATTAGCAGTCTTTCCTGCTGCATAATCAAGAGCTGTGTCTCCAAGAGAAATACTTGAAATCAGAGCTGTGTCTCCAAGAGAAATACTCCTAATATCTAAGAAGCTTAAGCTGCAGGGCATTCACATTTTAACATGTAATATCTCAATAAGATCAATTACCTCTTTTTTAAAAAAAGCTGTGATTTTGAACATTATATTAGGCTTCCCTAATAGCTCAGATGGTAAAGAATCCGCTTGCAATGCAGGAGGCCTGGGTTTGATCCCTGGCTTGGGAAGATCCCCTGGAGGAGGAAATGGCACCCACATTCCAGTATTCTTGCCTGGAGAATCCCATGGATAGAGGAACCTGGTAGGCTACAGTCCATGGGGTCACAAAGAGTTGGACACAACTGAGCATCTGAGAACATTATGTACAAAAACAGTAGAAAATATTAACTATACAAAAGTTATGAGCTTAAAGTAAACAAATATAAAATATTCTTGCCAAATTGAGAAAAGATTTTTAGGAAACAATACAGACATATTTTAAAATCCTTGCATTTATGAAGCCCAGAAAAAATAGAACCATACCAAACAATAGACAAAATTGGCAAAGAAGATGAACAGACATTCTAAAAGATATTATCAATACATGCCCAGAAAAAGCATATCATTATTAATAATTCATGAATACATAGTAAAATAATAACACGCTCTTTCACTTATCAATTAATAAATGCAGACTTTTTAAAGATTTAAACTAAATGCAGTGGCAGATATAATTTTAAAAGTATTCTAATATCCTGTTATTGAAATGAAAATCAGTATGACCTTTCTTCAAAATAACTTGGTCACATGATCCAAGATTTTTTAAAATATTCTTATATTTTGGCCTAATAATTCCTAAGTTCTAGGAAACTTAATCAAAGATGATCACAATGATTTAGATACATAGGTGCTAGTCATAGCATTATTTATAACCAGAAAAGCTTGAAAACAATGAAAATGTACGATTGAGGATTGATTAGATACTATATTTATATGATGAGTGCTTCTTATGAATTAAATGTATTTTTTAATAATACTTAATTACATGGATAATGTTTATGAAGTTTTAAGTATGAAGGAAAATAAAACTGAGAATATGATATCACCAAATATTGCAAAACAACCTCTGGGTTTGTGTGTGCTTATATATGGATATAGATATATAGATACAGATATATATGTGTGCCTGAAAAAAATTCAAGATATTAAACAATAATTGTTTCTAGACAGTCAGATTATGAATATTTTTTCTTTGTTATATGCTTATGTTGTTATTGTTGGTAGTCTCTCAGTCCTGTCCTATCTTTTGCAACTCCATGGACTCCTTGGGGATTCCCAGGCAAGAATACTGGATGGGTTGCCATTTCCTACTCCAGAGGATCTTCCCAACCCAGGAACTGAACCTCATATCTCCTTGGTATCCTGCATTGCAGGCAGATTCTTTACTGTCTGAGCCACAGGGGAAGCCCATATTCTTTTGTACTTTTTAATTATTTACATCTTTATTGTGTATTTTTTGATGTCCAGGAAAGTCATCCAGTAACAAATAACATTAAAAATAAGAATGGATAACAAGGTTTTGCAACAGGAGTCATTTTATTTGGAGGTTCAAATGAGTATTCCATGTGTGCATGATGAGATTTAAGAGGAAATAGAGGAATCAGAAGTTTTTACTGCTAATTTTATTAACCATAACACTTCAGCTAAGCAAGTTTACAACCACAAATGCCAGTAAAAACTGAGTAAATGTTTACAAAGCTTTTTCTAAAGACAATTTCTAACTTTTTGACAGAGTGGGGTTACACCAGATTTTCAAAAAGCATATTATAAATAAGTTTGTATTTAAAAATAACAACCCACTTACTATGAATTTCACAGTGTTATTATAATAAATGGATGCACTGCCCTTCAGTCCTGATACTATCGGGACAAAAGAAATTCTTTCAGGATTGCCCTCATTCCTTTTCCTGTGTTTGCAAATTATCGAAGTCTTGCTCCTGGGTTAGTGGTATTTCCCTCTGAAAGACAGAGCAGTCTTTAATTCTAGTCAGTAATCTACTGAAGTCTGTTCTGTGGTTTTAACGAGGGCCTGCATTTTCAGGGTTGAGTCTCTTCCATTAGCAGTTAAGAATGCTTGTTTCTAATTCTTCTGTAGGAGAAAACGAAGGAAGAAAGGAAGGGAGGAAAGATGGGAGGGAAGGAAGAAGGGGCCCTTAACCTTTGATGCCTGGTATGAAATTCCTTGGAATATAACTGAAAGCAAAAATCTGAAATTGATTTCTCATGGTATAGCGCTTGGTATTTTTTGTTTGTTTGTGTTTTGGTTTGATTTTTAACCTTAATGTCTTGGTCTGAGTTTTCCCTAAGTTGCCTGAAGGTTCATTGCCGGGGAATGCACGGGAGACAACTGAAGCTGAGCTAGCAATGTGTTCCTTGTTGATTTCTAACATGTCACTAGGAGAAGGGAGGATGCATTTACCTTTAAAGTTTAAACCAGCTTCATCACTCAGAGGCTGTTCTCTTCACCCTGGAACTCTCTTGTGATCATGTAGAAAATAAATATTACAGATTTTCTATGTCAGTTCTGGAATGAATGGATAATTAGAGATTAACAGGGATATTTGTCATTCAAATGTAACGCTGTCAAAGAGTAGTTCTCAGTTTTCATTCTGAAATAGTTTAAAAATAAACATAACTTAAAACATAATAATAATTTACAAATTTCGTCTGCATCTCCTATAAATTATTTTTCTTACTGAACCAGGGAAGTAGGTAAAGTTGTCTTATGATTATCATTCTCATTTTATGCCAGAGGAAAGAGGTTCAGGTTGCATTGCTCAAAGTCACATAGTTGAAACGTAGAAGAGAGGATTCAAAGTCAGGCCTTCTGACTGCTTCCACTGTACAACATTATTTATTGGACACCAGAACATCCAAATGCAATTGTACAAGTAGAAATATCCACTCTTGTAACTCGCTAATGGATTCGACTTAGTGACTGAACAATAATGATAATAGTACCTCTTGTAGAAGTAATCCTTGACTGTACCGAATCCCCAGATACCACGTCACAAATCAGTAATTCTTAAGAAAAAGTTTAATTTATGCCATGAATTTATGTTGATGCCAGTTTGCAATTTTGTGACTCACTTCACAAACCATGTCATCTCTTTGAATCTGGAAAGCCTAAGAATATTTATGAAAAACATACAGCTGCATGAAATCAAGGGAATGGACCAGTCCTGGGTAACAGCACAATGCAATTCTGTACAACTTTTACTGCTAGTAGACCCTGACCTTTAATTCACTGTTCCTAAATAGAGTCCCAAAATGGGAATATAAATATAAAAACAAGTTTCAAGGTAATACAAAAGACAGGGCAGAACAGGATTGAGAAAGAACCTATTCAGCCTTCACCTCTTGAAAGAGATCCAGTCAAAGAAGTTGAGAAGAAATTTTGTATTTCTCCTTCCTTCTGTCTCCTGAGATAGGGGACCAGCAGCGAGGCCAGTGAGTCAGGAGACTTACCATTGTTCCTGATTATGAGTACTTCTCTGTGAGACGGCTAAAATACTGTACCTCACGGTTGTACATTTACTCAGAAAAAGTAAAAAGTGAGAGATGTAAGAACCTTAGTCCCAGTAAATGCTTTGGAAGGGATTTTTAAATTCTAAAGTTTAAATTCTTTCAGTTCAGCATCAGAAAGAATGAAACAGTTGGGATAGGATATTTTGTATAAGTAGAGCAAAGATACATCAGAAGATGATGGAAATTACTGGAAAATTTGCCTTGGAATGCAAACTCTGCCTCATTGTGCCCTCTGCTGCTGCTAAGTCATGTCAGTCGTGTCCACTTCTGTGCAACCACATAGATGGCAGCCCACCAGTCTCCCGTCCCTGGGATTCTCCAGGCAAGAACACTGGGCTGCCATTTCCTTCTCCAGTGCATGAAAGTGAAAAGTGAAAGTGAAGTCTCTCAGTCGTGTCCGACTCTTAGCAACCCCATGGACTGCAGCCTACCAGGCTCCTCCGTCCATGGGATTTTCCAGGCAAGGGTGCCATTGCCTTCTCCGATTGTGCCCTGTAGTTGAGGATAAATCTGATTAGCAGATTTGTTGAGTTTTTTTTTTTTTGAGAAGCAGGGCTAAAAGCAACCAATTTATCAAGTCTGGATAGACTTTACCTAGTTAGAAGATAAAGAGATAGAAACAAAACTAAATAAATAGGGGCTGTGGCAAATTAATATAAAACAAGGAGAAATAAATTTTATTTTGAAGAGTCAAAGGTAAGTTTATCTGAGACAGTAATTAACTGTAGGATTCAGAAGAGTGTTTCATAAAACCCATCTTCTTCATTAGAAAGCAAGAAAGCATAGTCCTTAAGAGACAGAGTGCAATAAAGAAAGCTATAAAGAAGCTATAAGCAATAAAGAAATCATAAGGTCAACAGAAAAAAAGAACAAGATAGACAGGAATATGAATAATATAATAAGGACTTGGAGACAACAAATATGCAATAACAAGCACTAAAAATGTGTTTTTGGTTATACTGGGCCAGATTGTTTGGATCAGTCTTCTTGCTGAGAACAACTAGAGAAGCTAGATGAAATATAAATAGTATTTATTTGAAGACGTTAGATAGCTACTAAAATAGAAAGGGTTTTCAGGAAACAAGTTCTGGAAAGGAAGCAAATTGCTTTTCTCATCAAACTTGCTGATTCTGAAAGTGTTAGTCTAGAGCTTGAGAAATTGATCAGAGTTTATTGCAGATAAACAGGACTGGTGATGTGAAAAATGCATTTCATTGTCTGCCCAAGTCAGGAGGCCCTGGTCTACATACTTGACTTTAAGGGACCATGAAAGGCTATAATCTAGGAGTAAGAATAAATCAAAGAGAGAAAGAGAGCTTCTCTTTATATTGGGATCTGCAAACTTCTCAGGGCCAGATGATGAATATTTTAGACTTTGTGGGCCATATAGGCTTTGTTGTCACTCCTCTACTCTTCTATTGTAGCATGAAACAGAGACAATATATAAATGAACAGGTGTGACTGTGGGCTCCTATAACATTGTATTTACAGAAACAGGCATATGATTTTGTTCTTCCTTAGTGCCTGGGATTATGGGTTAGGTACTGGCCATGACACCAGGGTCAAGAGAGCAGCTGGAGTTAGCCACCTGCTTCCTTGGTGGGAGGGGAAGAGAAAGAGGGTTTCAGGTAACCTCTGTCCCAGTGTGGGATTACTTGTGTGGTAGGCAGAATAATGCCCTGGCCAAGGAGGTCCCCCTTCTCATCTTCAGATCCTATGAATATACTTTGTTACTGGTGAAGGGAAGTTAAGGTTGCAGATAGAATTGAGATTGCTAACCAGCTAACCTGAAGATAAGGAGAGGACCTTGAGTTAATCCAGTGTAATCACAGGGGTCTTTGAATGTGGAAAAGAAAGGCAGAAGAGTCAGTCAGAGACATGACTGCAAAAGCAGAAATTGGAATTATGCAACGTGAGAAAGAGTTGATTGGCCAATCTGGCTTTAAAGATGGATGGGGGCCACAAGACAAGGAATTCTGGCAGCCTTTAGAACTTGAAAGATGTAAGAAATTGTATCCTCTGTTAGGTTCTCCCAAAGGGAGGCTTGATTTTACCCAGTGAGACCCATTTTGGATTTCTGATGAAAGGACAGATGTGTGTTGTTTTAAGCCACTAAGTCTGTGGCTTAAAGAGCTTTCCTTGTGGCTCAGCTGGTAATGAATCTGCCTGTAATACGGGAGACTTGGGTTTGATCCCTGGGTTGGGAAGAACCCCTGAAGAAGATAAAGGCTACCCACTGCAGTATTCTGGCCTGGAGAATTCCATGGACTGTATAGTCCATGGGTTTGCAAAGAGTTGGACATGACTGAGCAGCTTTCACTTCACTTCACTTCCAAGTCTGTGGCAGTTTGTTACAGCATCAATAGGAAATGAGTACACTTCTCATACCTGGGAATGGGGCTGACAGTGGGGCTGACAATGCAAGTCGGGTGAAAGGAATCCCATATATCAGGAGAAGGAGGAATGCAGAGATGGAGAAGGAAGCTGAGACCAGCGTGGCTCATTTCCTTTGCAGGTGAGTTATGCAAACTGATGAGGTCTCAGTTCTCCAAGCTCTATACTCTAGAAATTAAGATAAGGAACAATTACCCAGCTGTGCATAATCCTTCATGATTTAATGTTTCTTTAAAATGAGCAAGTCCATAATTAACTCAGTTACTTGTTTATCCAGCCCCAGTTATTTCCATCCTGCTGTTTGATTAGAACACAACTGATGAGATTGTGACTTATAAAATTAAAAAATCAATATTCCTTCTATTTAAGAGTCTGTATGTGTGACCTGAAGCTGGATAAGTATTATGACACATAAATTTATTAAGTAGTAATAATGGTAGGATTTTACCTTTGTAGTTACCAGATGGTGACATGATGGATTAGAAGGGGAAACATGAAGGTTACCTTGTAAAATTCCTTCAAAAAAAGATATTAACATGGGATGTATCCTCTATAGCTTTTGACCAAGGCATTTAGACAGTAGATAGCATATTCTGAGGTGAGTGGTTTTATAGAACTTGTTAAACAACTCACACATATTGAGACTATAAGAGGGGAAGTTTATTGAAGATTACAGAGAATTTTGTGAAAATTTCTTTGTTTAGACCTGATACTTACCTCACCTATAGGGGTAAGGATGCATGGGAGGACTGTATTTCCCTCACCTCAGGTATCATGAAGGGGAAGATTCTTCCTTACACTTAGACCCTGGGGACTGATTCTCAGGCTGCTCCATGCCTGAGAATACCAGAGAGACAGATGCTATCTGAAGCTGCTCATGGAGTCAGAGCAGGGCTGCCTTTGAAAGCAGTGCCGCTCCCTTCAGTAGCAGGGTAAAGATCCCAAGATCCCAAGGAGAAGGATGGATTCATGTCCATCATCAGAATGTTGGCCTGGGGTCATTTAAGAAGACTCTGCCCAAAAGAGTATCTGCCAGATATACGGGGGATCTCAGCCGACAGAAGTTGAGGGTAAACCACTAAACGCAGAAGGGCATTTGTGATGGCCAGCTGATGGAGATCCTCTGCCAGGTCAAGAGAACTGTGGTCAGGAAGGTCCAGCAGTAAGCCATCAATAGGTCAGAAAAGCACCCCAAGAGCTGAAGTCACTTTTGAAGATTTGCCGGGTCCAAGGGAGGCTTTGTGTCCCCCACATGTCATCCCCTGACTGCTTCTCTTGACTCTCGCTGCACTGAACCCAGAGGCCCATGAGAAGAGGAGTGACCGCCCCTTAAATCTGATGAGAGAGTCTTCAGGGGGACCCACAGAGAGCCCGATGTGGCTGGAGGCTGTGGCTGCCTGAAGCAGGTGAGAGGGGGAGAGAGAGGATAACAGGCCAGGCTGGAGCTGGAGCCATACATCTGAAGGTCATGGGATATAGCTGAGTGCATCGGACTGTACAAGATTCCCCAGGAAACCTTCTCCCTCCCACCCCTCCCCCCAAAATGGAGATACAGAGAATGAATCTGTGAGAAACACCAGTTAAATGGTGGAAATTAGAGTAGGGGGGTGTGTTAAATACTAAGAACAGCTCCTCATTGAGCCCTTTTGGTCTAAGGCCCCCATTTATGAAATCTCTTCCTGATGTCGGGGCTTCAGTCTGTGATACAAGAGGTTGTGGGTAAAAGGTCACCTAGAAATTAAATCCATAAGCTTTATGTTACCAGTCTGTAGAACTAATGAATAGAGTCATTTAGTCAGAGATGTAAGGGGGAATAGAGCTACTATGAAATGAATTTCGGATTATTTATTAGACCTTTGAATCACACTCTTATTTGCTCCTATATATGAATACTAATACTGCCAGGAGTGTCTTCTCGAATGCAAGGAAATGATAATAACTTTAGTAGCAATAACTGCGATTTACTGAGCTACACTTTGCCAGGCCCTGACTAGGCCTTTTCTGTACAATGTTGTTAATCTTCCCTGGAACAAAGAAGGGAAACTGTATTGGCCAAGGACGTGAATTAGGTCATGGCAGAGAATTCTTATTTCCCATGCATAGCATCAGTGACTGGTTTGTTCCGGTCTATTAATTATTTAAATAGTTATTATCTATGTTTGTCCTTCTTGCTTGAAGTGAAAACTGCTGATCTAAGCTTATCTGCATTAGCATCTTGTAGCAATACAGAGTGTATATGGGATCATTTTCGGCAGGGAGGGTGAATTTACTATGGGCCAGGCCGCATGCCAGTCATTTTCACATACGTTGAAAGTAAAAGTGAAGGGAAAGTGTTAGTCACTCAGTTGTGTCCGACTCTTTCTGATCCCATGGATTATAGCCCACCAGGCTCATCTGTCCATAGAATTCTCCAGACAAGAATACTGGAGTGGGTGGCCATTTCCTTCTCCAGGAGATCTTCCTGGCCCAGGGATTGAACCTAGGTCTCCCACATTGCAGGCAGACTCACATATGTCATCTCATTTAATTATGACCACAAACTTGTAAAATAGCTATTTTATATTTTTAAAAAATATATACAGAAATGCAAAGACAAAGATCCCTAAGTTAATCAGTGACAGAACTCAGAATATGGTCCCAGTGTCTGATGCCAAACCTTAGAATGTAGAATTAGGCCATGTATTCTATCCATTATGGGGCTTCCTGGATAACACACTGGAAAAGAGCCTGACAGCCAATGCAATAATTGCAAGAGACGTGGGTTTAATCCCTGGGTTGGGAAGATCTCTTGGAGGAGGAAATGACAACCCACTCCAGTATTCTGGCTGGGAAAATCCCATGAACAGAGGAGCCTGACAGGCTTACAGTCCATGGGGTCACAAAGAGATGGATATGACTGAGCGAATTACAACACACACACAAGTTCTCTCTATGATACCATCCTGAAAGTGCTGCATACATCATGTCTCATTTTCTTTCTCCACATGCCCACGAAATAGGCAAGAACTTAATGATATGATGCTGATTTTACAGACTGAGCTCTTGCAGAACTAAGCATGAGAGCCAATGTAGGAAATCCAATGAGAAAATGGGTTTCAACCTAAAGAAAAGCATACGTAAGCTGAAAGGCATGCTGTTCTGAACTATGATTGTCTTGTGATGGGCTTAAAAAATGCCCTCTTCTCCCTAAAAGTAAATTCACTTTCTAATCCCTGGAACCTGTGAATATTACCTTATTGGGAAAAATATTGAATATTACCTTATGTGGCAAATGATATGACTTTAATTAGTTAGGGACATTGAGAGGCAAGAGTTTATTCTGGATTACCTGGGTGTAAATACTAAATGTAATCAGCAAAGAGAGATTTGAGACAGAATGTAGAAGGCACATATATACACAGAGAAGGTGATGTCAGAATAGACCAGAGAGAGATGCTGCCATGAGCCAGGGATTGCTGACAGCCACCAGAAACTTAAAGATGCAAAAAATGTATTCTGCCTTAGAGCCTCCAAAGGGGGATGTCCATGCTGACACTTTGATTTCTGATTTCTGTCCTACAGAACTGGGAGGGAATACATTTCTGTTGTTTTAATCCATCATACTTGTGGTATATTTTTAATGACAGTCATAGGAAGTAAATACAGCCATTATTCACTATTAATTGGGAGGTAGTACATTAAATAGGTGCTTTTCCTAAATCTCTGGAAGATACCAGGAGGCAAAATATAATGTGATTGTGTTTCTGAAATCATAAAAAATATTGGTTTAAAACCAAACTCTATCACATATGATCTTGGGTGATGCCTCTAAGTATCATTTTTCTTATTTATAAAATTAGGAGGCTGATAATATCTACCAAATAGATTTATTTTTTCTTAAGTTTTGGGATGTTTATTTGACAGTATAAAGGAGATCAAACCAGTCAATCCTAAAGGAAATCAGTCCTGAAGATTCATTGGAAGGACTGATGCTGAAGCTGAAACTCCAATACTTTGGCCATCTGATTCGAAGAACTGACTCACTGGAAAAGACTCCCATGCTGGGGAGGATTGAAGGCAGGAGGAAAATGGGATGACAGAGGATGAGATTGTTGGATGGCGTCACTGACTCAATGGACTTGAGTTTGAGCAAGCTCCAGGAGTTGGTGATGGACAGGGAAGCCTGGTTTGCTGCAGTCCATGGGGTTGCAAAGAGTCAGATACAACTGAGTGACTGAACTGAACTGATTCCATCATTAGCTCCACTGTGAGGGTAAAAAACTCAGGATCACTAAAAGATGTTTCTGGGGACCTGAACCATGACACTAGACTAACCTGAGGCATACATATGGATTTCCTACCCAAATCCATGGAATAATTGAAATATGATATGGAAAATAATAAATCCATAGAGTGTTGGCAAACAGGAAAATTGTGTCACTAGGCTAAGTTAAGTTAAGTCGCTCAGTCATGTCCGACTCTTTGCAACTCCGTGGACTGTAGCCCACCAGGCTCCTCCGTCCATGCAAGAATACTGGAGTGGGTTGCCATTTCCTTCTCCAGGGGATCTTCCCGACCCAGGGATTGAACCCAGGTTTCCCGCATGGCAGGCAGACGCTTTAACCTCTGAGCCACCTAGAGATAATTAAATAAATAAGAAAATATTGCTCTGAATTGATGCACAAAACTGCAGCTCAAAACATACAAGAGAAGGAAGACTCACGTGCTTCTGGGGGTACTCCAAGCTTAGAAAGAATGGGTAAAAAAATTGGAGGAGTCCTGGGTGGTTGGGAAAGAGCATTCAGAGCTACCTAACAGGTTGGTTCCTGCCCTATCACCAACTTATGTTGGGCAAGATGTATTTATCCATAGACTCAAGCAGGAAATGGGTATCTGGGCTAGAGGACACAGCATCACTCCGGTAGCCAGGTAAACACAAGAGGGACACTGTTGATATACTGCATCCTGAAGTATATCCTTCCTCTTTAACATCATCACAAGAAGCAGGCACTATATGCCAAGTATCCATAGATGAATAAATAGAGATGATCAATTATATGTGAAGCAAGCTAACAAGAATCATCAAACATTTGAAGAGAAAACAGTACTGTAAAAGTTAGGCACTAAATTCAAGCAAAGGAACTACTACCAAAGAAACAACAATGGAGAAAATACTTTTACATATGTATAATTAATATTTTCATAGAAATACAAGCACAAATAATTATGAAAAGAGTCCAGTTAGAGATCTTAAAAATCAGTAACATACCAAATTTTAAAAGTTAAATCAAAAGTAAAATCAACAGATTGACTGCAAGAATGGATTTAGCTAGAGTGAATTTTGGAACTGAAAAAGTTGAAACATTCTCCTAGAATATATTATCAAAAGACAAAAAATAGCATAAGAAAGTTAAGTGAAAGAGAATATCACATAGACTTTATATTGAATTTCTAATATGTACTTATTTGAGACAATAGAATGGAGATCAATCAATCAAATAAAGATAAAAGAGCTTTTTATATAACTAAACAAAACATAGACTTTTTTTCATTTATTTTTATTAGTTGGAGGCTAATTACTTTACAATATTGTAGTGGTTTTTGTCATACATTGACATGAATCAGCCATGGATTTACATGTATTCCCCATCCCGATCCCCCCTCCCACCTCCCTCTCCACCCCATTCCTCTGGGTCTTCCCAGTGCACCAGGCCCGAGCACTTGTCTCATGCATCCATCCTGGGCTGGTGATCTGTTTCACCCTTGATAATATAGATGTTTTGATACTGTTCTCCCGAAACATCCCACCCTTGCCTTCTCCCACAGAGTCCAAAATTCTGTTCTGTACATCTGTGTCTCTTTTTCTGTTTTGCATATAGGGTTATTGTTACCATCTTTCTAAATTCCATATATATGCGTTAGTATACTGTATTGGTCTTTATCTTTCTGGCTTACTTCACTCTGTATAATGGGCTCCAGTTTCATCCATCTCATTAGAACTGATTCAAATGAATTCTTTTTAATGGCTGAGTAATATTCCATGATGTATATGTACCACAGCTTCCTTATCCATTCATCTGCTGATGGGCATCTAGGTTGCTTCCATGTCCTGGCTATTATAAATAGTGCTGCGATGAACATTGAGGTGAACTAAACAGACCTTTCTCCAAAGAAGACATACAGATGGCTAACAAACACATGAAAAGATGCTCAACATCACTCGTTATCAGAGAAATGCAAATCAAAACCACAATGAGGTACCATTACACGCCAGTCAGGATGGCTGCTATCCAAAAGTCTACAAGCAATAAATGCTGGAGAGGGTGTGGAGAAAAGGGAACCCTCTTACACTGTTGGTGGGAATGCAAACTAGTACAGCTGCTATGGAGAACAGTGTGGAGATTTCTTAAAAAACTGGAAATAGAACTGCCATATGACCCAGCAATCCCACTTCTGGGCATACACACCGAGGAAAACAAAGACTTTTAAGTAGAGAGGTGGTATTAAGGGGCAAGTGGTATTAAAAAAAAGAACCACTGCTTGTTTTCTGTGATTGTGAATTATAGACCTAGAAAACAGACTTATGATTGATTACCAAAAGGGAAGGAAGGTGGGAAAGAATAAATTAGGAGTATGGAATTAACAGATACAAACTACTACACATAAAATAGATTATTACTGTATAATATAGGGAACTATATTCAGTATCTTGTAATAACCTGTAAATGAAGATAATCTGAAAATATATGTACATACATAACTGAATCACTTTGCTATACCCCTGAGACTAATATAGTAGTGTAAATCAACTGTACTTCAATAATTTTAGAAAAGAATCATAGCAGGTATCAGGGCAATAATTTAAAGAAAATATCAATTTCTTTTTAATTGCCAGGAAATATATTTCCTACAGAAATTGGGTTTATATCAGACTTTTGAGGTTCCAGAAGCCAATGGAAAGTTTCTTAGACAAAATTATTTTTAACCATGAAATAAGAGAATGTGAACAATTATGTCAATAAATCTGAAATGATAATGAAGTGATTTTCACTATAAATATTTGACCTACTAAAGTTAACATAATAAGAATTAAAAAGTCTAATCTGTTCTTCTATCGCTTTCTTTAGAAGTAATGTTTGTTTTAGAAATGAATCATCACTGTACAAATCCCACTCATTAAAATTGACAAAGTAAGAAGTAAAAAGCCTGAATTGTCCTTGACTGCTTTCTTTAGGAGTATTGTTTATTTTGGAAATGAATTTTCTGACATTATTCTCTCTATGCACGTAGCAGCTCCATAGAGGGGATGACTACTCCTATGGAACCAAGTATGGTTCTTTACAGTGAAAAATTCAAAGCCTTCTTCCTACATTTTCTTTCAAACTATGTGTAAGAAACTTCCCCATTATGCTGTAATGGTGTTGTTCAGTTGCTAAGTCATGTCCAACTCTTTGCAACCTCATGGATTGTATAACATGCTCTTGTATGTTATAACATACAAGATTGTATAACATGTATAACTATGCTCTTCTGTCCTCCACTATCTCCTAGAGTTTGCCCAAATTCATGTCCATTGGATCGATGATGCTATTTAACCATCTCATCTTCTGTCATCCTTTCTCCTTTTGTTTTCAATCTTTCCCAGCATCAGAGTCATTTCTAGCAAGTCAGCTGTTCATGTCAGGTGGCCAAAGTATTGGGGCATCAAGCTTCAGCATCTGTCCTTCCAATGAATATTCAGGGTTGATTTCCTTTAGAATCTACTGATTTGACCTCCTTGCAGTCCAAGGGACTCTCAAGGGTCTTCTCCAGCACTGCAGTTCAAATGCATCACTTTTTCAGCTCTCAGCCTTCTTTATGGTCTAACTCTCACATCCATACATGACTACTGGAAAAACCATAGCTTTGATGATATGGATCTTTGTTAGCAAAGTCATGTGTCTGCTTTTGAATACACTTTCTAGGTTTGTCATAACTTTCCTTCCAGGGAGCAAGTGTCTTTTAATTTCATGACTGAGTCAGTCATTGCAGTGATTTTGGAGCCCAAGAAAATAAAATCTGTCACTGCTTCCACTTTTTTCCATTCTATTTGCCATGAAATGATGAGACCGGATGCCATGATCTTATTTTTCCTCATGTTGAGTTTCATGCCAACTTTTTCAGTCTCCTCTTTCATTCTGATCAAGAGGTTCTTTAGTTCCTCTTTACTCGTGCCATTAGAGTGGTATTATCTGCATATCTGAGGTTGTTGATATTTTTCCCAGCTATCTTGATTCCAGCTTGTGATTCATCCAGCCTTGGATTTCACATGATGTACTCTGCATAGAAGTTAAATAAACAAGGTGACAATATACAGCCTTGTCATACTCTTTTCCCTATTTTGAACCAATCCATTGTTTCATGTCTGGGTTTAACTGTTGCTTCTTGACCCACATACAGGTTTCTTAGGAGACAGGTAAGGTGGTCTGGTATTCCCTTCTGTTTAAGAATTTTCCACAGTTTCTTATGGTCCACACAGTCAAAGGCTTTAGCATAGTCATACTGTAATACCTGTGCATAAAGTGGTCATTAACCCCATCCTGCTCCCTTGCATAAATACATGCTGATTGCAGTTTGGATCCAAACAGTTATATGAACCTTGGATGGAACAAGAGAGAGGAAACATTCATCCCAATAAATACTCAGATGTGGTCTTATTCCCATTTTTCCACAGATTGACACTAAGGCAAAGTCATGACTTTTGAAACACTTTTACAAAAGGAGATCATAGTGATATTTGGTTTTAAACAAAGAAGTTTATCATTCTCTATACTAACACTAAAGGGACTTCCCTGGTGGCTCAGAGGTTAAAGCATCTGCCTCCAATGCAGGAGACCCGGGTTCAATCCCTTGGTCGGGAAGATGACCTGGAGAAGGAAATGGCAATCCACTCCAGTATTCTTGCCTGGAGAATCCCATGGTTGAAGGAGCCTGGTAGGCTACAGTCCACGGGGTCACAAAGAGTCAGACACAACCGAGCGACTTCACTTCACGTCACTTCACATACTAACACTGTGTGTAAAATGTATTTGGCCTACATTTTTTAGATTTTTGTAAGAGTACTCCTTATTAAATTAATCAATATAACATTATTGACACTGAACAAGCAACTTACATACCCACTTAGTAGGGCATAGATTATAAAAATTTTCTAAGAAATAGCTAAGTCGGCAGAAGGTCATCTTGGGGTGTATGAAATCCATACAGGATGGCATGAACCATGCTTCCCACTGTAAGTAGACACTACTGTTTGGCCATTTATTTGACTGTTCATGTAACCATTGTAGTCATACACGTAACAGTAATAACTTACAGAATAATAAAATATCAGCCAAAGCTTTATATCTCTGAGAAACTAGTAGACTTCCTATCTTTTCTTCCTATCTTCCTATCTTTTCATGATCTTTCCATGTTTTGTTTTCTGTTCAGGCAATCAGGAAACATCCAGGAAAGTTTGAAAAAGTTCTCAGTTCCAGAAAGTTCACTAACCCTTGTATCTAACAGATGCCCTTCCTTCTATCTTCTTTAATATTGGTGTTCTCTTTTTGTTTGTATTTTATTAACTTTTTCCCACAATAACTGTTCTTCATTGGAAGGTGCCTCAACATGAATGCATACATGTGTAACACAATAGTACAAACTGTGGCATTATGGGAGAAAATTTGTAGTAAGAGTCAAATTATTCCTCTTATTTATCCAGATTCCATATTATATCCCATGGGCCAAAACCCAATGTATTGTTTGATAGGTGTATTAGTTTGCTAGGACTGCCATAACAAAATACCATAAACTGAATGGCTTAGAACAACAGAAACTTATTGTGTCACGGTTCTGAGGCCAGAAGTCTGAAATCAAGGTGTTAAAATGGTCATATTATATTCATAGCACCTCTGAAGGCTCCGGGGAGAAATCTGTTTCGGGCTTCTCTCTTCGCTTGGTAGTTCCTTGGCTTGTAGCAGTGTATCTCCTGTCTTTTCACATGGTGTCCTCTGTGTGGGTGTCTCTGTGTTTAAATTTCTCCTTTGTATAAGGATATCAGTTCAGTTCAGTCGCTCATTCATGTCCAACTCTTTGTGACCCTATGGACTGCAGCACGCCAGGCTTCCCTGTCCATCACCAACTCCTGGAGCTTACTCAAACTTATGTCCATTGAGTTGGTGATGCCATCCAACGATCTCATCCTCTGTCATCCTCTTCTCCTCCTGCCTTCAATCTTTCCCACCATCAGAGTCTTTTCCAATGAGTCAGTTCTTCGCATAGGTGGCCAAAGTATTGGAGATTCAGCTTCAGCATCAGTCCTTCCAATGAATATTCAAGACTGATTTCATTTAGGATTGACTGTTTGATATCCTAGCAGTCCAAGGGACTCTCAAGAGTCTTCTCCAACACCACAGTTCAAAAGCATCAATTCTTTGACGCTTAGCTTTCTTTATAGTCCAACTCTCACATCCATACATGACTACTGGGAAAACCATAGCTTTGACTAGATGGACCTTTGTTGGCAAAGTAATGTCTCTGCTATTTAATATGCTGTCTAGGTTGGTCATAAGGACATCAGTCATATTTAATTAGGGGCCTGCCCTCTTCTAGTATGATCTTTTTTTTTCCCCCCTGAAAGTTGCTTAGTCATGTCCAACTCTTTGCAACCCCATGGACTATACAGTCCATGGAATTCTCCAAGCCAGAATATTGGAGTGGGTAGCCTTTCCCTTCTCCAGGGGATCTTCCCAACCCAGGAATCGAACTAGGGTTTCCTGCATTGCAGGTGGATTCTTTAACAGCTGAGCTACCAGAGAAGCCCTTATCTTTATTAATTACAATTAATAAAGTATGGCCTTATCTTTATTAATTACATAAAGTATGTATTATTTGTTTATTAATTTAATAAACATTATTTATTAAATACATTTATTTGTTAAATAAATTAATTAGTTAATTAACTAAGTAATTAAAGGGAATGGCAAACCACTTCAGTATTCCTGCCTTGAGAACCCCATGAACAGCATGAAAATGCAAAAAGATAGGACACTGAAAGATGAACTCCCCAGGTCAGTAGGTACCCAAGATGCTACTGGAGATCAGTGGAGAAATAACTCCAGAAAGAATGAAGAGATGGAGCCAAAACAAAAACAACACCCAGCTGTGGATGTGACTGGTGATGTAAGCAAGGTCTGATGCTGTAAACAGCAATATTGCATAGAAACCTGGAATGGTAGGTCCATAAATCAATGCAGATTGGAAGTCATCAAACAGGAGATGGAAAGAGTGAACATTGACATTTTAGGAATCAGCGAACTAAAATGGACTGGAATGGGAGAATTTAACTCAGATGACCATTATATCTACTACTGTGGGCAAGAATTCCTTAGAAGAAATGGAGTAGCCATCATAGTCAACAAAAGAGTCCGAAATGCAGTACTTGGATGCAATCTCAAAAATGACAGAATGATCTCTATTTTCTTCCAAGGCAAACCATTCAATATCATGGTAATCCAAGTCTATGCCCTGACCAGTAATGCTGAAGAAGCTGAAGTTGAATGGTTCTATGAAGACCTACAAGACCTTCTAGAATCAACACCCCAAAAAGATGTCCTTTTCATTATAGGGGACTGGAATGCAAAAGTAGGAAGTCAAGAAACACCTGGAGTACAGGCAGATTTGCCTTGGAGTATGGAATGAAGCAGGGCAAAGGCTAATAGAGTTTTGCCAAGAGAACACACTGGTCATAGCAAACACCCTCTTCCAACAACACAAGAGAAGACTCTATACATGGACATCACCAGATGGTCAACACTGAAATCAGACTGATTATCTTCTTTGCAGCCAAAGATGGAGAAGCTCTATACAGTCAGCAAAAACAAGACTGGGAGCTGACTGTGGCTCAGATCATGAACCACATGCCAAATTCAGACTGAAATTGAAGAAAGTAGGGGAAAGCACTAGACCATTTAGATATGACCTAAATCAAATCCGTAACATTATACAGTGGAAGTGAGAAATAGATTTAAGGGACTAGATCTGATAGACAGAGTGCCTGATGAACTATGGACGGAGGTTTGTGACATTGTACAGGAGACAGGGAGCAAGACCATCCCCATGGAAGAGAAATACAATAAAGCAAAATGGCTGTCTGAGGAGGCCTTACAAATAGCTGTGAAAGAATAGAAGTAATAAAGTATGACCTTATCTTTATTGATTACACCTTCAATGACCCTATTTCCAAATAAAGTCACATTCTGAGGTACTGGGGTTTAGGATTTCTACAAATCTGAGGAGAACACAATTCAATCCATTACCATAGGTTTCCCCCTTCGGAAAGAAGCCTTCCATTAATATGTTACATTGGAGCCTGTAGCCTCTAAAATGGAAGCATAAATTACAATATTTATCAAAACATAGGTGGGAAGATATCTACTATTTCTCACAAAATAATACCTTCTCTTCTCATTGGCAACTCATATAGTTCTTAGCGCTATGAGACACAGTCAATCAGGTGTCTGATGAGAGGCCATAACAAGTGAACACCAGATCAGTTGTTGCCTGTTGAGCTAGTTTTTTCCACTTGATGAATACAGATGGCTGGAAGCCAGTAAGGAATTGTCTGTTGTTTTCATCCTTTATTTGCAGACATTTACATGTGTTGCCCATTTTATGATAGATCATCCATGCACCAGTCATTCAAGTAGACTGGCCTTGAAGACTGACAGGAAGTGTGAGTAAATGCATATTGGAATTGACATGTGGACAGGCTGACAAATTCAGAATTGCTCCATGTAGTCTCCATTTATTCAACTGGAGTTGATCAGACCCCAGATTCACATCAGACTCCTTTGCAAAATGTCATTAAGTGTTTGTTTCTCCATTTTTAAAAAGATCTTGTGCAGGCGGTGGTGAAGTGAAATATGTCAGCTACGATAAAAAATGGTGATAGCCTAATTTTTCTGCTGAGTTTCCCACTATGGAAAGGACTCTATTATTGGCAAAAAGCACTCTGCTGAGGAGGTGCCCTGCTGTTCCTCACCCCCACCCCAATGGAGAATTCTAATGAGAGAAGCTGTGGAAGGTAGCAGTGCAACAGAATTTTCCAAACTAGCCCTCTCAGGCTAATCTCAGTGACCCTTTCTTCATTAGCAATGTGCAAATCCGACCAACCCACCACTGAAGACTTTTGTGAGGCTCTAACACTCTGTTAGGTGCTATGATATGTATGTGAATTGGAAAGTCTATGCCTGCATGGGGCTTAACTTCGGTAATAGTAATAGAATATGCTATTTGCTACATGATAGGTGCCAAACACAGCTTATTGAATCCTCTGAACTGTCTTACAACAAACAAACAGTATTCCTCTGACTTCCTTCAGTTTGTAATGGTGTATCACATGGGATTACAAGTATAAATGAAAAGATTCTCTTCTCTACAGTTTAGAAACAACCATTTTCCTGTTTAACTCTGGGTGTTGGTGAGGGAAAATCATTACACTAGAAGAGTGAGACTTGACATCACCACTGCGGCTGATGACCACCATCACTGGCACAGATGCTAATCTTTGTGACAAAACCAGTACACTGAGCCAATGCCTCAGGTGCCACTGAAGCCCCACTGCCCTTGATGCTGCTGATGGTCATTCATGTAGACATGAGACGGTGCAGCAGCCACTTGCCACGGGAGGGTACCAGGACCACTGATGTGCCAAAGCAGGGCTGCATTCCCTGAGGTTCTGCGCACAGTCACAAAGAACTGTTTGGGCAGTGGGCACAGAGCTAAAAGTGATCTAGTTCAGTGAAGGTGGAGGTGGGATGCTCCAGAGTCAAGAGTTCTTTTCTATTAGACCCAGTAACAAGTGGAGGAAAACAGCAGCAAGAGTCTTCCTGCTTCTTCCGTGTTCAGACCAGCACAACCCACATTCCCTTGAAATCAGGCACTCCTATGGATGAGCAGAAGAAAACAGTAGAATTTTTTTCCTGCAATGAGATACCCCTTAAGAATCAGGCATCTGCTGATGTAGGGAGGCACAGGTACTCATATGTCAGATATTCACTCAACAAATCTAAGCTAAGCACCTAATATATACCAGGTAAAAGCCATAATTCCCATCTTCAAGTTTGCTCACAGATTATAAAGGGAGTCGCAAATATGAATGATATGAATGTGTAACTGCAGTGCAGTGTGAGAAGTGCTGCCCTAGAGGTCAAGTCACGGCGCTCCGAGAGCACAGCGGAAGAACACTTTACTTCCTCCTTCCTGCCTTGGAAATTCAGAGGAGCTTTCTGGATGAGACAAATTAGGGTTAGGCAGACTCGATGGGGAAAGTCAGAAGAGTATGTAAGAAGTACTCGGGGGAGACACCTGACATACTTGGAATGGTGAAGCAACAAGAAGATTTGGGTGGATTGTGAATAGCAAGTTTTCAGGCTGATAAATAGGAAGTCTGTCAAGAGCATGAAGGACCTTGAACATCAGGCCAGGGAAAGCCATTGAAGAGTTAAACCAGTGAGTGACACAATCAGACTACGTTTCAGGTCACTGGGTGCAGAATAAAACATGAGCCTGGGGTGAAGGACCAACAAGAGTATTCCTCTTTCTCTGGAAAGTTGATGCTTGTGGGGGGCTTTGGGGAAGGAGGGAACACCCACCAAGCCAGTCAGATCAGCCTGGCAGCCAGAGGGGTGACAGCTGTTTGGGGCGCTTTCCCTGACAACCCCTGTGGTGCCGGAGCCTCTGGGATAGGGGCTGCGCCATCCTGCCTTAGTGCCTAGGGACACCTGTCCCACCACACAGAGCTGTGACTGGCACATATACCCACCAGGCACTCAGAGTCTCCAACCCCACCGTCATCTTCTGGAGCCCCGGAGAGCTGACAGCCAGGAGAACTCAGACCCGCCTTAGCTGGGTATTGACGGCAGTGGTGCTTGTAGAGAAGGGCTGGGCCTGAGGCCAAATGAGTTGGCAGGGTTCGCCTGGCCTCTGCCTTACCCCCCTTAGCTCCATCTGTCTCACAGTGGATGTCAGCCTTGAAGTGTGCCAGCCTTGGAATCTGGTGATTCAGAAAAGGGGAAGAGGACACACAAGATGTATGCTCACGGGTGGAAGGCTGCCTGAAATGATCAGAGCTTGAATTCAGTCACGGTGTGGCCAGGAGATATCCTTAAAAATTCTTCCCATCTTCTTACCTCCCCTCTTGTTTGTCATTATTACTTAAAGAGATGTCATAATTCATGTATCCATAAAGACATTTTCAGTGGGGCTAGGGAATGAAAATCTAATTTAGAATGCCTTAAGCAAAAATGCATTATTGATTAAGTGACTGAAAAGTCCAGTGATACTTTAAGACATGGCTAGGTTTAGGAATTAAAAGACATGTGAAGGTCTCTCTCACGGCATTCCTAGACTTAGAACTTTTTAAATGCTTAGAATCCCCAGTAAAAGGAGACATTTTTCTTTCTTGTCAGCAGAAGTCCTAGGTCTTAATCTAATTTTCTTGATATGGAAATCACTTGCCATTTGCCATCTCTGAGACATCACAAGGCTAGAGCAGTGGGAGATTCTGATTAACTAGGCTGGGCTTCTATGCTCATGGTTGAAAGTTGGAAAGGTTTCTCACCCCCAAACCCCCACATGGATTAGTAATTGAAGAATGGTGATTTCTTACAAGAAATATGGGTAACATTGCTGATCAAAGGGGGAATACTGCAAGACAAAATAACAGATAGTCAGCATCACTGAATCTTTGGTTTACCAAGCAAAGTAAACTAAAGGTGACATTTGGATGGTGATTATCTGCAGATGCTATTGATGGTGATGTTAATTATCACTGACATTTTCAGAAGATATTTTACAGTTTGTGTATAGTTCAGTGATCTTCCTGAATTTTCATAGTCAGAAGAATGATCTAGGCACTTTTCTGGGTTAATGTATCATTTACCAGTTATAAGGGCTATAGGATAATCTTATAGGAGGACTAAGAGACATACTCTTAAAAAGTCTCATCAAGTGGCTTTATGTCATAACTCATGCCTATATCATAGTTAGACGGTTAAAATAAAATTTTTATGTGATTGCACTATAATATTCCAGTAAGACCTTGGGATTGTTTTTAACTAAGTCCTTGAGGCGTTTCCTTTATACCTTTCATGGAATTGTTATTTAACAAATACATTTGTAATTTGAAAGTAACATAAATACACAGAATATTAGGTATGATTTCTTCAGAGCACTATCTAGAATTCTTGACATCAAATTTTCTGATTATATTGGCATCAAACATTTAATACATATTGGTTAAATAAAATTAAGAAAGAGTGAATGACTATCTTACCTGGTATGTTATCCAGGTATACACCTAATAGGACATACCCAGGTGTATCAGTTCAGTTCAGTTCACTCAGTCGTGTCTGACTCTTTGCGACCCCATGAACTGCAGCATGCCAGGCCTCCCTGTCTATCACCAACTCCCGGAGTTTACTCAAACTCATGTCCATCAAGTCGGTGATGCCATCCAGCCATCTCATCCTCTGTCGTCCCCTTCTCCTCCTGCCCCCAATCCCTCCCAGCATCAGGGTCTTTTCCAATGGGTCAACTCTTCGCATGAGGTGGCCAAAGTATTGGAGTTTCAGCTTCAGCATCAGTCCTTCCAATGAACACCCAGGACTGATCTCCTTTAGGATGGACTGGTTGGATCTCCTTGCAATCCAAGGGACTCTCAAGAGTCTTCTCCAACACCATAGTTCAAAAGCATCAATTTTTCGGCACTCAGCTTTCTTTATACTCCAACTCTCACATCCATACATGACCACTGGAAAAACCATATCCTTGACTAGATGGACCTTTGTTGGCAAAGTAATGTCTCTGCTTTTTGATATACTATCTAGATTGGTCATAACTTTCCTTCCAAGGAGTAAGCGTCTTTTAATTTCATGGTTGCAATCACCATCTGCAGTGATTTTGGAGCCCCCCAAAAATAAAGTCTGACACTGTTTCCCCATCTATTTCCCATGAAGTGATGGGACCAGAATCCATGATCTTAGTTTTCTGAATGCTGAGCTTTAAGCCAACTTTTTCACTCTCCTCTTTTACTTTCATCAAGAGGCTTTTTAGTTCCTCTTCACTTTCTGCTATAAGGGTGTCATCTGAATATCTGAGGTTATTGATATTACTCCCAGCAATCTTGGTTCCAGCTTGTGCTTCTTCCAGCCCAGCATTTATCATGATGTACTCTGCATATAAGTTACATATATGGAGATCAGTGGAGAAATAACTCCAGAAAGAATGAAGGGATGGAGCCAAGACAAAAACAATACCCAGTTGTGGATGTGACTGGTGATAGAAGCAAGGTCTGATACTGTAAAGAGCAATATTGCATAGGAACCTGGAATGTTAGGTCCATGAATCAAGGCAAATTGGAAGTGGTTAAACAGGAGATGGCAAGAGTGAATGTCAACATTCTAGGAATCAGTGAACTAAAATGGACTGGAATGGGAGAATTTAACTCAGATGACCGTTATTATCTACTACTGTGGGCAGGAATCCCTTAAGAAATGGAGTAGCCATCATGGTCAACAAGAGTCCGAAATGCAGTACTTGGATGCAATCTCAAAAATGACAGAATGACCTCTGTTCGTTTCCAAGGCAAACCATTCAATATCACGGTAATCCAAGTCTATGCCCTGACCAGTAATGCTGAAGAAGTTGAAGTCGAACGGTTCTATGAATACCTACAAGACCTTTTAGAACTAACACCCAAAAAAGATGTCCTTTTCATTATAGGGGACTGGAATGCAAAAGTAGGAAGTCAAGAAACACCTGGAGTAACAGGCAAATTTGGCCTTGGAGTATGGAATGAAGCAGGGCAAAGGCTAATAGAGTTTTGCCAAGAGAATGCACTGGTCATAGCAAACACCCTCTTCCAACAACACAAGAGAAGATTCTACACAAGGACATCACCATATGGTCAACACCAAAATCAGATTGATTATATTCTTTGCAGCCAAAGATGGAGAAGCTCTATACAGTCAGCAAAAACAAGACCGGGAGCTGACTGTGGTTCAGATCATGAACTCCTTATTGCCAAATTAAGACTTAAACTGAAGAAAGTAGGGAAAACCACTAGACCATTCAGGTATGACCTAAATCAAATCCCTTATGACTAGACAGTGGAAGTGAGAAATAGATTTAAGGGACTAGATCTGATAGACAGAGAGCCTGATGAACTATGGATGGAGGTTAGTGACATTGTACAAGAGACAGGGAGCAAGACCATCCCCATGGAAAAGAAATGCAAGAAGCCAAAGTGGCTTTCTGAGGAGGCCTTACAAATAGCTGTGAAAAGAAGAGAAGTGAAAGGCAAAGGAGCAAAGGAAAGATATTCCCATTTGAATGCAGAGTTCCAAAGAATAGCAAGAAGAGATAAGAAAGCCTTCCTCAGCGATCAATGCAAAGAAATAGAGGAAAACAACAGAATGGGAAAGACTAGAGATCTCTTCAAGAAAATTAGAGATACCAAGGGAACATTTCATGCAAAGATGGGTTTGATAAAGGACAGAAATGGTATGGACCTAACAGAAGCAGAAGATATTAAGAAGAGGTGGCAAGAATACACAGAAGGACTATACAAAAAAGATCTTCATGACCCAGATAATTACGATGGTGTGATCACTCACCTAGAGCCAGACTTCCTGGAATGTGAAGTCAGGTGGGCCTTAGAAAGCATCATTACGAACAAAGCTAGTGGAGGTGATGGAATTCCAGTTGAGCTATTTCAAATCCTGAAAGATGATGCTGTGAAAGTGCTGCACTCAATATGCCAGCAAATTTGGAAAACTCAGCAGTAGCCACAGGACTGGAAAAGGTCAATTTTCGTTCCAATCCCAAACCCAGTCCAATCTCAAACCCAGGTGTATACCCAAAATGAAATTGTTGGATCATATAATAATTGATATTTTTAATTTTATGAGGACTTGCCATACTGTTTTTCATAGTGGCTGTACCATGTTATATTCCCACCAGTAGTGCACAAGAGTTCCAATTTCTCCACATCCTTATCACCAGTTGTTAATTTATGTTTTTTTTTTCTTTTTGATAATAGCCATCTTAGTGGGTATGATGTGGTATCTTGTGTGTTTTTCCTCTGTGAAAATCACACTGTATTATCTGTTATTTCTTATAAGCATTATCTTTATCATTGTGGTTTTGATTTGCATTGCCCAAGTGATTAGCAATGTTGAGTGCCTTTTCATGGGCATATTGGCATATGAAATATTGGTGCATGGGATATTGAATATCTTTTTTGAAGAAATGTCTGTTCAACTCGTTCCCCACTCTTGAATTGGGTTGTTTTGTTGTTGTTGAACTGTAGGAGTTCTTTATATGTCCTTAATATTAACCTCTTATCAGGTAGTTTTAGATCTTATGTTAGGTCTCTGATTCATTTTGAATTTATTCTATACATGGTATAAGGTAAGGGTCCAACTTTTGCATGTGGCTATTCAGTTTTCCCGACACTCTGTTGAAAAGACCACCCTTCCCCATTGAGTTAAGTAGTCTTGATATCCTTATTGAAAATCATTTGACCATACATTTGAGGATTTCTGGCTCACTGTTCTATTCCATTGGGTATATGTCTGTTTTTATGCCAGTATCACACTATTTTGCTTACTATAACTTTGTGGTTGGTTTTGAAATCAGTAAGTATGGGACCTCCAACTTTGTTCTTTTTCAAGGTTATTTTGGCTATTTGGTGTCCCTTGAGACTCCATATGAATTTTAGGACACATTTTTCTATACCTGCAAAAACCCCACAGGATTTTGATAGTATTCTGGCCTGAATTGTGTCACCTAGAAGTTCACATATTGAAATTCTGACTCCACATCCCCGGACCTCTGAACGTGACTGTATTTAGAGATTGGAGTTTAAAGAAGTAATTAATTTAAAATGAGGTTATTAGGGTGGGCCCAAATCCAATATGACTGTTATTCTTATAAGAAGAGGAAAGTGGGACACAGACATGTATAGAAGGAGGACAGTGTGAAGCCAAGGAGAAGATGGCCATCTACAAACCAAGGATAAAGACCTCAGAAGAAACCAACCCTGCCTATACCTTGATTTTTAAAAGTGTGAGAAAAGAAATTTCTGTTAACCAAGCCCTCCTCCCCCAGTGTGTAGCCCCAGCAAACTAATACAGATGGGGATTGTACTAAATCTATAGATTGCTTTGGGGGAGTGAAATTTTTAGATAGGCCGAATGTCATAACTTTGGGCTGAATGTGAAAATACTCAGCCAGTAGCCAGATTTTTATAAGTTCAACTCAGTAGAGGCATTGCTCCTGTACTGGGACTTACCTAAGAAGGTATTCTGTTTATTGGGGCTGAGTTTTTATCTTTGGAGAGGCAGTTTTCTTAAGGTGCTAGTCTAGTCATAATTAGAATGTATTTACCTGCCCTATTTTCACAGTCAGGAATATTGTGCTCACACTATTATTGTTTTTTTCATTTTCCTTTAAAATATTCCTCTCATTAAATTTCTAGGGCTGCACAAATCAGTTTTAGGCTAAAAATAGTATAGTTGCTATTGCCACTGCTGTTTCATGTGGAAAACATAGCCAACTGCTTTACAGAAAAGGAAAAAATAATTTTCTAGTGTGTTCTTAAGATAGTGTGAAAGCCATGCTGACAAGGAGCCCCTCAACTGCCAGTGGACTAAGATTTCCTGCACCAGTTTCATGAGTTTTATTATTTTCCTACTGGCAGAGCAAGAAGCAGGATTCTTCAGGTTCCTTCTACCCAACACATTGCTTGCAAAGGGCAGAAAATGAAGCATTAGACTCAAGGTTGGCAAACTGTATCTTGTGGGCAAAATCAGCACACCACCTGTTTTGTAAAAAAAAAGGAAAAAGATTGGAACATAGCCACTCTCATTCTTAGCACTGTCTGTGGCTGCAGAGTGGAATAGTGGTAGCAGAGATACATGGCCTTCAGAGCCTACAATATATACTATCTGGTTCTTTACAGAATAAGTTTGTTGACCCCTGAACTAGGCTATTAACACGTGATGACCAAGTAATTTATTCAAACCTCTCATTTTAAAGATGAGAAAAATGAAGATGCTAATATTACTGAGTTTTAAGGGGTCCATGTTGGCAGTTTAGGACAGACTGAAGAAGAGACTTGCTGGCAGATTAACCTCGCCTGAGTGGGACAGGGTCAGCAGACAGGAATCACTAGAAGTGGAATCTAGACTTTCTGAAGTATTCAAAGGGAGGCAGAGTCATGATTCTGACAGCTCTTGAAGAGGAGCAGATAACAAGGGTGTCACCAGGGGTCGAACCAAAGAGTAGGAGGATCGGCAATAGGTACCTCAGTTCTGCTTGTGAGGACATGGAGAACTAGGTAGAATTTCCAACAGAGGTACATGGATCCTGGGGGCTGGGCCACATGAGGTAGTAACTCAGAATACAAATCAATGGTGTGTGGGGGAATAAATCAGAGCTGATGAAGTAGCAACAAGCATTAGGTTTAATGTGGGTGAGCTGTGCTGTGTGCACACTTCACACTTCAGTCACTTCAGTTCAGTTCAGTCACTCAGTTGTGTCCGACTCCTTGTGACCCCATGAATTACAGCACGCCAGGCCTCCCTGTCTATCACCAACTCCGGGAGTTTACTCTAACTCATGTCCATCGAGTTGGTGATGCCATCCAGCCATCTCATCCTCTGTCGTCCCCTCTCCTTCTGCCCCCAAGTCAGTCACTTCAGTCGTGTCCAACTCTGTGTGACTCCATAGACTGTAGCCTGCCAGGCCCCTCTTGCCTTGGAGACACCCAAGGAAATGTGGGCGAGATGAGTCCATAAATAGGAAAACAAATGCTTGAAATCTGTATCAGTCAGGGTCCCAGCAAGAATCAGAGGGAATCCCTTAAATGAAGATAATCCAAGGGGAGTAGCTGGGCTAGGCTGTGTGATGGATATGGCAGAAGTGATGGTGTGTTGCTTCTGAGACTACGTGGTAAAGAACTGCAGCTTCTGTCCTGGGATCTTTCTGCCTGAGACCATCCTCAGGAAACTCTTACTGGGTATATGAATGCAAGAGAAAAAACCACTATGACAGCAGTCACCTGGTCCCCTGTATTCTTCTACCCCTGGCTCAGGAGAGTTGCGGTCAGAGCTGAGACCTTTTATTTATAGTTTAGTCTCCCCCTTCCCCACCTGCTCCCCATCCTTAGATACCTATTTATGAAAACAGAGCCAACTACTTGCTGGTTCCTTTTGATCAAGACAGTAATGATAGAAGTGCTGGGGATGAGTGCCTGGGGGTGGTCCTTTTCACATTTTAAAAAAACTTTTTATTTTGTATTGGGATATAGCTAACAGTGTTGCCTTTTGACATTTTGAATGATTTCTTTTGAAGAGGAGTTCTAAGCACTATTGCCTCAACTATTTCATCCTACTTAGGGGGAAAGTTAAAGTAGAATATTATTCTGGCTGGATTAAGCTGGTCAGCATGAAGCTATCCTTTGAATAACAATGCACTTTGGGCCACAAATACATTCTGTTTCTGAACCAGAAAAATTAGAATGGACTTGGTGTATTGGGTTGGCCAGTATGTGTTTCCAAGGGGACAGAAACTATCTCCAGAAAGCCGTTTTGTCTTTCTCATTCAACTTTCATTTTTTGATAATCATATACACAAAATCTTAAAAATTTGTGTCTTTTGACTTCACCATCTATGAGGAGTACCAAGTGGCACAGAACTTGGGAGTCTTTTTCCAAAGTCAACATTTTAGTCACAGAAATTTATTTTTGGCTGCAAATTTATTCATTCACTCTTTAAACATTTGCTGAACATATACCACTTGCTTACTTTCATGAGGCATCGGGGCATAGAAAAGAATAAACCTCTGCCCTTGAATGGCTCAAACCAACCTAAGTGGGGGCAAGTTAGACATAAAAAAATGACTTGATGTGTTAAGAGTGACAATAAGAGTATTTGGAAAGGGCTATAGGGATAGTTTTATAATAGTTTTTGATGTTCCCAGAAGCATTTTAATTCTTATGATAAGCACTAGTTTAGCCCTTAGAGTCATGGCTTAACATTTTTACTGAACCAAAAAAGATTGCTATAAATATGAAATTTCTACAAGAAGAAAAAATTATAACTCTTTTGTCCCATTATGGTGGCATTTGAAAATAACCAAGATTATAGTTAGAACACAATGCAAATACAAATGCTGTGTCTCGTAATTGTTAGATAATATTCAGAGGTGTGAGTGACAACTTATAAACATATTGCATCACCATAGAATTATTATATTATTTCAGCAATATCTAACTTGATAGAATTACTTTCATATGATTTTCTAAGAACTGAGATATCACTATAGCATCCATAATTTGGAAAAACTTTATGTTCAAACATTGTTTTTATTACTGGCTTTTATTAATTTTGAATTTTTGTGCATGTGTGTGCTCAGTTGTATCCAGCTCTTTGCAATGCCATGGACTATAGCCTGCCAGGTGCCTCTGTCCAAGGAATTTTCCAGGCAAGAATACTGCAGTGGGTTGCCATTTCCTTCTCTGGGGGCTCTTCCCAACCCAGGGCTTGAATCCACATCTCTTGCATCTCCTGCATAGGCAAGCAGATTCTTTACCACTGAGCCACTGGGGAAGCAAATATGCATATGAGAATTCTAATTTTTTTTAATTTATTTTTTGGCTGTGCAGCATCTTAGTTTTCTGACCAGGGATCGAACCCGCGACCCCTGCATTGAAAACTTGGATTCTTAACCAGTGGATATTCTGAAAAGCTAGTTCTCTTAAAAATTTAATAGCTAGCTCTCAAAAAAAAAAAAAGAAAAAAAACATTGTACAAAGCCAGGCAACAATACTGGGTTATTTTGCTGACATAGAGACTTGTTTGTTGATGAAGAGAGGTGCAAAGTTTAGGAATCGTCCACTAGGTAGGGAGATGAATGCTAAGTCTAAAATCTGAATTTAAGGAGCACTGAAAATACCTGCAGCCTCTGATATTCTGACCATTATTTCTTTCAAAACCATCTGCAGATGTGTGCATATTAATTGGCTCCGGGCATTCTGTTACCTAGGAGGAGTAACACATTAGATAGCTAAAATTAGAAGGAAGGTTAAAAAAAAAAAAAGTGAAAATACAGTGCCTGGTGAGCTACTGTCCATGGGGCTTTATAGCCAGAGACCCTGACTGCCAAGCAGGAGGGGTCCTTAATCCTTGTAAGGTGTGAATGGCAAAAAGTGCTGGGGGGTGTGCCTTATTGTATGCCCATGCTGTCTCCCATTTAGACCTGAACCTGAGTGTGGAGGGTGAGGGTTAGGGTTATTCATGATTCACATGGCCACACAGCTGTACATCACACTTTTCGTTTCATGGATTTGAATGCATCAGTGCTCAGGGAGATGTGTGAAGGGGAGAAGGAAATAAGTCACAAGGAAAATTGCAAGGCATTTGGCTTTCATCTATTCTAGTTGTTTAAGCATGCGGGGGTGGGAGGGGACCTCCTCAGCTTTATTTAAAAAAAAATCCTAATAATGAAAATGTTAACAATCAAATTCATAGAAGCTACAAAGAGTTGCTATGCAGTGGGCACTGTGTTAGTGTCTTAGGTACATCATCTTACTCAGTGTCCCCAGGGGCTTCCCCCACTCTCCACAAGCAGTAAACATCTCCTCCTGGATTGTACTTCACCCTCCTATAGTCGTATCAGGAGGGATTCCACCTGATTTGCAATTGATAACGTCTCCTTGACCTTGTTGGAGCTCTGAGGTGGCGATGACAATGACCCTGGGCATCAAGGGGGAGAGGCGTCCCTTTGCTCCTCACCCAAGGCCGGGCTCAGACAAAGGAGACAGTGCTCCTTCGTCAGGCAGCCCTGGACACTCACTGTTGTTGGCGGGAGGGCCTCCGTACTCTCTTACTGACAGAGCCTCGGGAGTTGAGACCTGCACCCACCCCCACCCCACCTCTCTGTTCCAGGTGCTTGGATTCAGAGCCCTCGCTCCCCTGGGGCTTACACAATGCCAAGGCAGGGCCTCAGGTCCCTCAGGTCCCTGCCACTGCCAACACCTTGAAATTCTGGTGAACTATTCACTGTTCTGAAGGGAGAGTGGTAACAAGCAGATCTGGCTTGGATGCTTTCCACGAAGCTTGGTGCCAGGGGGAAGGCCTGAGAAAAACCAGGCTTGGAAGAAGGAGCTCCTAATTCTTTGAGAGCTTCACCCTAAGGACCGTGCTGCTTTTCAGAAGAACCTGATCTCCCCTTCATTGTGCTTAGAGACTCAGACTCACTGTTCTTCAGGCAAAGAGATGCTGCAGTTCTGCCCCCTTCAAGGGAGCTATGGAGAGAAGGAACCAGTCACTAATATTCAGGGCCCTTTCACTTTTTAAAACCTTCCTCTTTCTCAGCCTTATTTCCCTTTTTCTGTGTCTTTTCTCCTAAACTTGGCTTTTGTTGGTGCTATTTAGACATGCTGTTTTCTCTCCTCCGGGTGTGCCCTAGGGT
The DNA here is from genome assembly GCF_019320065.1 of Cervus canadensis. Lineage (NCBI taxonomy): Eukaryota > Metazoa > Chordata > Mammalia > Artiodactyla > Cervidae > Cervus > Cervus canadensis. Next base: position 23,584,952 of record NC_057415.1, read on the forward strand.
GTTATCTAATTTTCCTTCTGTTCTAGTGTCACTTGGCATTATTATTGGGAAGATAAATGGGACAGGGGTCAGAGTTCAGCAGGAAGGCATCTGCGAGCCCAGCACTGCATAGTAGAAGTGCTCAGAGGTGCTCTTTAATGAAAGCTTGGAAAAGATTTGCACAGAGAAGGCAGTCTTCTATCCCTGCAGCACTGGAGTGACCAAAAGGTAGTCTTTTTCTGGAGGGACCAAAACTGAACAAAAAGGAGGTCATAATATCTTTACAGGGAGTTCCCTGCTTGGGATGGCTTTTCTTCTCTTAGGAGAGAAAATGGGGGAAAAGACAAGGTGATCAAACACGGAGGAGGTTGAAAATGGAAGCTCTGGACAGGGTCGCTGACCACTGTCCTGTTTTGCTCATAGAACTATCTCACCAGAAAGAGTTTCCACTCTATTCGCAAAGCCTCTCAGCCAGTATTTGCCCTGGCCTCAGGTTACTGCGCCGTCGCCTGCGGGCTCAGGTTCTCTTACTGGACTTTGTTTGCTGTGACAGTTCTTCCACTTTACCAAGCAGCCAGAATTCCCACTTGCGAAAAACTGCTTTGGCGCTTTGGCATTCGAGGCGAGGGGACAATGGCTCTATTGTTCTTTTGGCCTTCTTCAGTAGAGCAAATGTCTCCTCCATCTAACCCTGTCACCACGGGAGGCTGAGCATGGAGCCCTCCAAGACTCACCTTCCTTCCACATCCGCTTTGTTCTGGGAAGAGGGTTTGGTGTACCCCAACCCCCGCCCTCCCCTCCAGCGAACCAGTCCTGGGACCCGAGTGGACAGCTGCCTTTTTCCTGCCCTTCACAGGTTGAAAGTTGGGCAAGGGGGAGAAAAAGATGCATGGGTCAGGAATCCCGTTTTAGTTCAGGTTCGACCAGCTGCGCGTGGTTCCCCCGACTACACGCACCCGGAGCTCCGCCACGCAGAGGCTGCTGATCGGTCCACGGGAACCCCGGGCAAGCGCTAAAAATACACGGAGAGGAGAGCCAGGCGTCGCGAGGACTCGGAGCTGAAGCTGTCTCCTAGGGCGGGTCGGGATCCCGCCGCCGGCTTCCCGCACGGCGTGCTCCAGGGAGTCCCCACGCAGGGCGCATCTTTGCGGTTGGGTTTCCCAGTCGCCTCCTGGGAACCCCGCCGAGCCCCCGGCGGCTCCGGAGACGCAGGCGAGCTCGCCTCCGCCGGCCGCCAGCTCGCTCTTCGCGCTCTGGCTGCGCCCGGGAGTGAGTGCTCAGGGTCCCCCTCTGAGCATGCGCAGCCCGGCGCGCCCCCTCCCTGGCCAGCCTTTTGCTTCTGCCTTTCATTAAACAAACAGGAGATCCTGAAACCTGGACCCGGTGCAAGCCGCAGCTCAAGGAGGAGGCGGAGGAGTAGGCAGAGCGTGGGATGGGCGCCGCCGAGGGGGATCGGTGATCCCGCGCTCCCCCACCAACCCCCTCCCGCGCGCGCGCGCACGTACTCTCTCTCACACACACACTCGCACAAACACACACTCGTACACGCCCGCGCCGCGCGCTCGCTGGTTGGATCTCCCACGCAGGCGGAATGCAGCAGAGCCCGGGGAGCAGCGTGTCTCCAGCTGCCTGAATGCGCCTCGCTCGCGGGAGCCGGAGCCGGACGGCCCAGTAGGGCGCAAGGGAGGAGACTCTGCCGGGAGAGGTGAGTGGGGCGCCCGCAGCCGCGGGTCCGCTTCTGGACGTCCATGGGGGCAGATCAGGTTCCTGCCGGACACAGCGGCGCAGGTGGCCCAAGCCCGGCTTGCGGGCATCAAGGTGCAGATGAAGGCAGCTCTGGGGCGGTGCAGGGGGAGAGGGCGATCCCAGAAAGGGTCGCCTCCTACGAGGTGTCAGATTGACCCAGTGGAAAGCGACACCGCCACTGCTCATAAACTTTCGTCCCCTGTCATTTGGGGAACGTGGAGACAAAGGGGGCGTGGAGGCTCCCTCCGTCCCGTTGCATCCTCCTGGCTGCATTCTGGGCTGCACCGGACCCGGCACGCGGGCGGGGGCGCCCTGCAGGTAGCTGGTGCCAAGTCCTCCCTCCGGGCGGGGTTGGGATTTCTCACCCCTGCTGTACGCGTTTGCCTTTGATTTTCCCTCAGGCGTGGGCACCTGTCATCCTTTCCTTCTCCCCCTTCCCGCACCTTCGGCGCCTCGTATTTGGGCGCGGGGCGGGGGGGCGGTGCGGGAGAGGGAGGCGGTTTCACCTGGAGAATTGAAGGGGCAGCATTTGGCTTTCTCGTTCAGCACCAATGTGCCACCGGCACCGGGGTGAGGCTTGGGTCAGCGTGGGGATGAATGATGAGTTACTAAAAGGCTTGCGGTAATCACCTCCTGGAAGCGCTGGGCGCGAGGATCTCTCCTCCCCGGGGAGAGTGTCTTCACGCACACCCAGGCGGCGGCCCTGGGAGCCGGGCTGGGCTGCTGTGGTGGGGGCTGCCGGCGGGGGAAGCTGGGGCTTTATTTTTGCCCGGGGGTTTTATGACCCACACATGTGGAGTATGTGGAGGATTCTGGGTTATTTTTCTTTGTGGGGATACCATATTCCCTTTTAACCTCTTTCTTGGGAGAGATTCTCTGCAGTCCTTATATTGAGCTGGTGGACAGGAGCCCTTCTGAATAATCCCTTCAGTCCTGGGAACAGGTCCCAGCGAAGGGTTCCCTAAAATGCCATTTCCATTGGGGCGGGGTCTCAGAGGGCAGAGCGCCTGCTGGTACCGGGGAAGAGCCTCAAATCTAATGGTCCTTGGAAACAGGCGAGACTGGTCAGCGTACAAGGGGTCCAGGACTGGGACAAAGGGGTTTGCAAGAGGGACAGATGATGGCTATTTAGGAGAGGAGTGACTAGAGGCCAGTTGAGGCAGGAAGAGGTCTTGTGGGAAGCAAAGTACCCCTGCAGTCTTCACTGAATTCCTATACCCCTTCTCTTCTGTGGTTGATGGCTTTTATTCATCTGGTGGGACTCTGGAGATTTCCAGAATGTCACATCTGGAGCATAGAAAACGTGACTGTTCCTTAGCTAACCCTGAGCACAGCCACAGATTAGTTCTGTAAGTCTAGAAAATGCCATGTGTGGTTCTCTGTTTTGACATTTTGTTCATACCTGGAAGATGGGATGGAGAGACCGGTGTATTGCAGTGGGGCGGAATCTCTACTTAAGAGAGCTTGGATTTGTAGAAGACTGTGTGTTGCGGGGGGAGCCTGGAAGCCAAGCTGATGCTGATAGAAGAAAACACCAGAAGCTCAAATCTAGTTCCTGTGACTGTGGGTTGCCAGAGAGTTCTCTTCACTTTAAGATGAGTTGTAGAGGCTGTCTCTCTGCTGCTTTGGGGAACTTTTAAAATTTTAAGCATTTTGTAACTTCTTTGAAGTGGGAGAGAGCCTGATATACATAAGGTTAATTAAGGAAGTTCACTTATGAGAGCACCTTGGCTCAAAAGTCAATATTGCCAAAGGTGAACTTTTTGAGAAAGAGGGGGGAAAGAGGAATTGGAAATGGATGTGTATTATTAAAACAGCTTCACTTTTATAATTTTTTAAAAAGCATTCAGTAAGATAGAATTCTGAAGTTTTTTTTTTTCTTTTTTCAAACAACTAGTGAAGACCTTTCCAGAAATATTTTCAAGTTGAAATTGACATAGTAGGGGTTTAAATATAATTGTCAGCTTATGTCCCTTTTTATTTCATGGTGAATAGTCACATCATTTACATTGTAAATCTTGGCAAGAAAAGATTAAGATTATTATTATTTTTTTGCTTTATCCTAGAGCTCTATTTTCTCCCTTTATGATATATTTCCTGTTAGTACATCTGCAAGTTTAACTCATTTTGATTATATTCAGATTCTATTTTCTAGTATTTACTGACCACCTATCGCTTATTTAGCATTGGAGTTTATATAAAAATGTATAACATCATTCTGGCCCTTAAAGCATTTATAATCTAGTTGTCAATACAAGATTAACACACATGAAGTAATTGGAAAGTAAGGTAGGTTTTTACTGTCCTGTGAGCTCTCAACATGCATGCCATATACTCCATCCTTCCTCCTGGCTTTTCTCAACATTCAGAAAACACAGATCAGCACTTATGTGCAGGAGCCTGGAGGAAGAGAAACACATGGAAGTAAAAAATAATTCCAGCTTTCAAGGATGGGGAAACAGGTATTTAGCTAACTATGATGCAATCTGATTGACTGTTATAGTTATAGGGTAAATTAAGTAGTAATAGTATAGACAAGCAAGTGACTTTTTTTCTTCCTCTATGGAATTTAACCAGATGGTTTTGGAGATATTTTTGAAAAATGGATAGTCTTTACGAGGTAGGGAAGGATGAAAAGGACATCCTGGCAGAGGAAATGTTTGAGTGTGCCTGATGAGTTAGTGAAACTCTGAGCCATCCTGTGTGGCTTGAGCATAGGGTGCTGGAGTGTGGATACAAAGATGAACAGCAGCTAAGTTACTGTAATTAGCAACTGATGCTGTGGAATAAAGGCTTCCCAGGCTGTGATGGTGGTTAAGAACCTGTCTGTCAAAGCGGAAGATGCAGGAGATATGGGTTCAATTCCCTGGGTCAGACAAACCTTGTTTATGTAGCACTGTGGCTAAGAGCACAGACTCTGGAGCTAGACAGCTTCTATTTGAATTTTGGCTCTGTTGTTGTTCAGTCAATAAGTTGTGTCTGACTTTTTGTGACCCCATTGGCTGTAGGTTTCCCTATCCTTCATTATCTCCTGGAGCTTGCTCAAACTCATGTCCATTGAGTTGGTGATACTCTCCAACCATTTTGTTCTCTGTCATTCCCTTCTCCTCCTGCCTTCAGTCTTTTCCAGCATCAGGGTCTTTTCCAATGAGTTGGCTTTGCATCAAGTAGCCAAATTACTGGAGCTTCAGCTTTAGCATCAGTCCTTCCAATGAATATTCAGGATTGACTTCCTTTTGGATTGACTGGTTGGATCTCCTTGCAGTCCAAGGGACTCCCAAGAGCTTTCTCCAGCAGCACAATTCAAAAGCATCAATTCTTCGGTGCTCAGCCTTCTTTATGGTCCAACTCTCACATCTGTCTGTGACTACTGGAAAAGCCATAGCTTTGACTAGACAGACCTTTGTTGGCAAAGTGATGTCTCTGCTTTGGGCACACAGTTTATATCTATATGCCTCAAATTACTCTTGCACTTCAGATGGAGATAACCATCTTAACCCATCGCATAGAATTGTGGGGATTATATGAGTTAGTATTTGTACGTGCTCAATAAATGGTAGGTTTTATGTGTGACAACAGTCAGGTTAAAAGCAAAGTTTTGACTTTATACTCAGGACTTCAGACTGTGTGCCACAGCATTTGTTTAAAAAATTATTTTGGTTGGTTTATAATTAGCTGGCTGTAATCCTATTTACCTCTCAGTGTAGAAATTAAATCAGCCAACATGAGTGTGGCGGGAGCAGACTAGCTCCTAGGTAGAGTAGGTGTCAGCATGTATGCCTGTAACATTTGCCTAGGTGCCTCCTCCTCATGCCTATCTGGGGAAGGTAAAAGTTTGCTTGCCTTTAGGCTGGTCCTCATATTCTTCAGGCTCATAGGCAGCACACAACAGATGCTTAGCTGTTTAGGAAATTGTTTTCAGGGAAGTGACTACATGTATTAATTACAGCACTGCTTTGGTACTGGGGGATGTAAACTAAACATGTCAGATGTGAGGTTTGCATCATTCTTTGGGAATTAAAAGCCTTTTTTCTTCACAGAAAAGTCTGTACTGTGTTCTAAAATAGAATCTCCAGTGGATATGGAAGCCCTGTCTTCTAGCTAGTTGGCAACAGGGCAGTGACTAGAACTTAGGTCTGACCGCTGCCTGGAGCTCTTTATGTTGTGGTTGTTGTACTTGTATTCTGTTTAGTTGTATCAGGCTCTTTGCAACCCCATAGACTGTAGCCCGCCAGACTCCTCTGTCCTTGGAGTTTTCCAGGCAAGGATACTGGAGTGAGTTGCCATTTTCTATTCCAAGAGATCTTCCCAACTCAGGAATGGAACCTGCGCCTCTTGCCAAATATTGTTTTTGCTCCATAATCAAAGACTGATTTTTGTTTTCCTGTTTCATCTGTCCTATTTCTGTTTCACTCAGATTAAACATAACAGCTACCCAACTGAGATTTTTCTTTTTCACCGTCAGGTCTTTTGCTGTGCTGTTCTCTCTTGCTGGAATTTTCTCCCTTACTTTCCCTGCCTAACTCCTTTGGAAGTTAGGGAAGGTTGTCTTGACCTTTTAGCACTAGAATCGGCTTCCTGTCCTACGTATTTCTCTGATCCTTACCTTTGTATTTTCAGCACTTCACATAGGGCTTGTCACATAGCAATTGATTGGATTGATTTTAATTCATTTTGGATTGAATGAGTGACAGTGAATGAATCTTGGCTTGAGTCATTTCTGATGCCCCAATAATGCAGCTTCATGTTAGAGAAAAGGATAGAATTTTCAAGTTCCGCAGTTCACTGGAAATCTTCTAATCAGACTCTTAAGTGAAACAAAATGACATAGAGAACCGGAGAGTTTCAGTGACTCGCCAGAGCTCAGTAGTGTGAGAACCAGGACTAGAACACCCAGCTCCTGATTTCAGATGCAGCGTCTGCCCAGGTCCTAGATCAGGGTGAGCTGAGGGAGGCAGTCATGTAATTGCAGGGTTTGTTCCTGTCTTTATTTCAAAATTTGCAGTCTTGTTCATTATATATTTTTTTGCATTAATTTAATTTTTAAAAATATTGCACTAAATATTGTTTGTTTTCATTACTGAGTTTTTGGACATCCCTTTAAAATTTGTGCCTCATGTGAGGATCTTTCTGACCTCATCCTAATTCCAACTCTGTTCTTTCCACTTCTGGGCCTTCATTATTGGTGTAAGAATGCAGTTTCACTGTGGAAAGCACAAAAATATCAAAGGAAACATCATTTAACATGGTGGAATGAGCTTTAAGAAACATTTCATGACCTGGCTGATCTGCTTATTAGTAAATGTTACATTTATAGCATAAAAGCAAGGCCGAAAGGAAAAAATAAAAGTTGAAAGATTCTCTATCTATTGAATGTCTATTTATCTGTCTCAGAACCAAGGGACAATGTAGAGATTGTCTTCATTTATAAGTTTATGCATGTGGTTGTTTATATATGTCTATATTTCTGAAGTTTCTGAAGACACAAGATGGAAGAAGAAAATTATTCTTCTCATCAACTTGGTGAGTCTTGGCTTATGGCACTGTTGGTCTGTTTTGAAGATTTAAGGTTAGAAGGCTAAAAAATTGGCCATTTCTGTCCCCAAAATAGGAAAGGAAGGAAAAGAAACATTAATGGAAAGGAGAAAAAGAGAGAAATTTTGAGGGAGATATCTGCTAAGTACCACCTATACTACTTTCAAGTGTAGAAGGGACTTTACATATATTATTTCAGTAATTTTGACAGCAGGCTAAAATAGGTGTTCATGTCTCCATGTGACAGCTAAGCAAACCAAGACTCAGAAAAGTGAGTTAGCATGTCCAAGTTCTTAAGCTAGAGCCGGATTCAAAACCCAGATGTGAGTTCATAGATGACACTCATCCCACTTCATCCTGCTTCTCCAGGGCTTGGGGTGACAGGTCCCCTTATCACCTCCTGTCTTCACCGCAGCCTGAGGTTCAGGGCTTTGGCAGTTCATATGGGTTTGCTGGATGGGAAATCAGCAGTCCGCTCCTATCCCTGCTATTATTTCCTCCGTCTATGGTACATTTATCTTTCCCCATTCATCAATAACAACAGAAAGCAGAGATGCATACACATAGGAAATAAATACCCATCTTTGTGTGAATATCATAAATTTTTACATGACATGAAAGCACACATTTTATTTTACCTCCATTATGTCAGAGAGGGCTTTTTCTTTGGGTATTACAGCATCAAGTGTTCCAGAAATGCTCCCAGACACAGACTGATGAAAAAAGGTGATCATAATTACTGAGCACATCTGTCACGATGAGGGGTAGTGTATTGCACAGCTGACGGTCAAGGGTTTCTGGGTGCTTTTCTACTCGATGTTTCTGATGAGTAGCATGGAGCAGTGACCCTCACCCCCAACATTTTAAATTCAATGAAATCCTCAATCAAGTGGAATCTGATATAATTAACAAGAAATAAAATCTGGTTGAGAGTAATGCTGTTCCATGCGGAGCTCTAGGAGCAGAGCATGCTTTATCATTATTCCCGTCTCCCCGTCTGCGCTAGCTATCACTTCCAGGCAAACTCACACACTCAAATGCTCTAATAATCAGCCCACAGCCTTCTCTCCCGAGGGTCACAGAAACTGAAAACAAAAACAAAAACAAAAACGTAAGACCTTTTCATTCACACTTGTATTAACTGGAAAAGAACACTATCTCTTTGGTTTTTTTCCCTCAGTGTAAATGTAAGGCAGTATCTCTGTGTTTGAGAGAATCTTCTGGGTTTAGTGTTTTATGTGGGCTGACTCCTAGCATGTGACACAATTCATGGCCGGGTTGTTTTGGAACAATTAGAGTATTTTAGAAATCAAAAAACTAAACCAATTATATATGTACTGCAATGTTATACAAAATGTAAATGTAATGAAATGCATGGTGTAGAAAGTAAAGATCAGTCATATTTCTGCCCCAACCTCTTCCCCAGAAAACCACTGCCAGTTGTTTACTGTATGTTCCTCCATTTTTGGTCCAAGAGTATATGTTACTCTTTTTTTTAAAAAAAAGAAAGGTGGAGTTATACTTTACATATTCTTTTATATTTACTTTTAGTTACAATTTCAAATGAAAGCACTTACTTTAGGTTAATAGTAGTAGTAAGTAGTAAATGTTGCTCAGTCGTGTCCGACTCTTTGCGACCCCATGGACTGTAGCGTACCAGGTTCCTCCATCCATGGGATTTTCCAGGCAAGAATACTGGAGGGGGTTGCCATTTCCTTCTCCAGATCTTCCCAACCCAGGCATTGAACCCAGGTCTCCCGCATTGTACGCAGACACTTTACCGTCTGAGCCACCGGGGAAGTTCATATTTGGTAAATATTTCTGTTGTATGACTAGGATAAATGCTGCTTTTCATCCTAAAATAGAGCTCAGCTGATCTCTCCTATGGTCCTTTGGTCACCTGTGTGTGCTAAGTCGCTTCAGTTGTGTCTGACTCTTTACAACCCTGTGGACTGTAGCCCACCAGGCTTCTCTGTCTACGGGATTCTTCAGGCAAGAAAACTGGATTGATGCCCTCCTCCAGGGGATCTTCCCTGACCCAGGGATCAAACCCATGTCTCTTATGTGTCCTGCGTTGGCAGGTGGATTCTTTACCACTAGTACCACCTGGGAAACCTGTCCTCATGTAATTTTTAGATACAGTCAAGGAGCAAATATTGTCTGAGGTCCTTCTGGGAGCCACCGAATTATACTATGTGCTTTTCTGGAGCTCACCGTCTATCTAGCAAGAGATAAGATAATGAGGGGACTTCATTTGAACTTAATGAATGGCAGCAGCTATAAACTCTCCTTGATTCACAGAATTGCTGGAAGGGATAGTCTACTTCAATTGTTTTCAGTTTTTCCGGTTGAGAATGCTGAGGTCCATTGAGGTTAAGGGACTCGTCCAAGGTTCCACAGCTGATGACTGGAGAGGCTGGGATGACAGGCTGGTTTGTAACCTATTAAGCCAGTGCTTAATACCTGACATCAGTTGTTGTTCAGTCGCTTAGTCATGTCTGACTCTTTGCGACCCAGTGGACTGCAGCACACCAGGCTTCTCTGTCCTTCACCATCTCCTGGAGCTTGCTCAAACTCATGTCCATCGAGTCAGTGATGCCATCCAACGATTTCATCCTCTGTCATCCCGTTATCCTCCTGCCTTCAATCTTTCCCAGCATCAGAGTCTTTTCTAATGAGTTGGCTCTTTGCATCAGGTGGCCAAAGTCACATCAGACCTGACCGCAAAACAACCCTCACATCTGGAAAAGGGAATGCTGGAACTTACTTCACAAACACTAGCTTGACCAGTGAATCTCTAGTAAATTGAAACTCATGCTTTATGTAAATATTGTCACCCTCAAGCTGCTGCGGATACTGCTTCCCCATCCTCACTTCCTGCCTGCCTGTCTAACCCCTGCCTAAGCTCCATCTTCTCCTCTTCAACAGCCTGATCGTCTCCCATTTTAGTAACACTTTGAAGTTAGGTAGCAGTCTGACCATATTGAGATGATGCCCACATTACCTAAAGAGAGTGTTCTTCTATATACATCTTAGCAGAGGTTTAACTTTTAGTTTTGCTTCTTGCCATCTTGAACTTTAAGGAATGAGTTCCAAAATAAGTGCATTTTACCTGCCAACTTTAATCAAGGTATGAATTCTTCCTTTTATTACCTGATGATTTTTCTCCCTGATGGGGGCATGAATTCTCTAGTTAGCCTTCCCTGCTGTGGAGGCAGGGTCACGTGGTGGGTTAACAGCTTGGACTATGAGGTCAGAGGGACCTGGGTGTTAGTCCCAGCTCTGCCACTCACCAAAGTTGTGATGTCAGGCCAATCCCTTTGTCTCTCTAAATCTCAGCTGTCTCGTCTGTGAGATGGAAATAATAAAAGTACGCCCTCAAAGAGATTTTGTAAGGAATAAATAAATTGCTTGCTTGAACACAGAGTTTAGAACATAATATTGACTAAGGAAATTGCAGCTACTATTTTTCATTATTTATGATATACAAGACATGTAACTGACATAGCCTTCAGAACCACTTAGATATAAAGCTTTATTGGGTTATCACATAACATTTTAATCTTTTTTTTTTAAAGTAAGACTTAAACCAAGCATCTGAAAATATGACTCATTATGCAATTAACTCCCTAATGTTGTCAAGTCTTTGTCAGAATATTACCTTCCGTGGAATTCTGAAGAATAGCAAGAGGTGGGAAAGTTGAGGGATTCGGTTCATACACTGAAGCCCTGCTTTAAAAAAAAGTGTCAGCCCTCTTTGCATTATTCTACTTTCATGGAAATGCTTGAGGACTGATGAAAATGTATGCCTTTCCCAAACATGAAGACTACATTATTTATCAGTCTTGGTTAACTGTGTGTTTTAAGTCTCACTTTCCTTACCTGTATCTAGATGTCGACATGGTTGAATGCTGCATAGACTCATAGAACCTGAGGTGTGGATGGCAAGAATCCAGTCGCTCACTCAGTGCTTGGGTCTCCCATTTCACACCATATGATGAGAAGCTGTCCAGCCTTTGCTTTTCAGCACCAGGGCTCCATTCCTTCCCCATGTTGATGACCATAATGGAGGTACTCAGGATAGAAGCTGATCAGATCTGAGCTGTGGTTGGCCAGGATCCTGAGAGTTGAGGCAGAGAATGTAACCTTAATGTGCATCAAACCCCCAAACATACTTTCATCGCAGGATCTTTGCACTTGCTGTTAGCTCAGTCTGGAATGCCTGCTTTGCAGGCTTTCTCTCTACTTCATCCACCTGCTCATATGTCATCAAATAAGCCTTTCCTGGTCGATTTGTCTAGAATACCCAGCCCATTCATCTCTAACTCTTTACTCTGCTTTATATCTCTTCGTTAGTATTGATCACCACCTTGCTTTTTGTATGTGTTTACTTGTTTATCTGTTTGTGGTCTGTCTCATACTAGAATGTAAGTGCCACAAGATGAGGCATTCTCTACATTTTGTCTATTTTTATATCCCCAGGAGTGCCTGTGATACTCTATAAATTTAATTGAAATTTATTGAATAAATGAATTAAAATATAAAGAATAATTAGCATCTTGAGAGTGGATCTAAGAAACCAGTAGAAATCACCCAGTCCAAAAGGCAGGAGAGTGATAATAACATCTAAAAATGTGAGATGGTCCCAGAAACCCACACCTGGGCAGATCTGGGAATGTTGGTGGGAAGTGAGGCCCAAGTCTGGGGCTGGTCACAGAGGATTGCTCTGAATAAGTGAAGGCATCACAGTTTCTACTACTGACTTTCAGACATGGGCACATGCCATTGAGCTTACTCCAGCAGGAAAGAGATCATTTCACTGCAGACAACTTGAAATATTAAACAGATTGAGCCAAATTCTGCCTCCCTTTAGCTGCATGGGGCCAGATGGCCAGGCTAAGGGGTAGAGCTCATGTGGAAGAAGATGAAATTAAATGATGCCCAAGAAATCCAGCTTGATTTTACATAGAAGGTCATTTGTGTAATGCTCCAACAAAATGAGCAAGCTGGACCACACATCGTATACTTATCAGGAAAATAAATTTGGAAAACTGCAAACATTTAGCATGTGAACCTTCTCACCTCTATATGTGACCCGTTATTGAACAAATGTTACTTTTGTGTAGGAAGTCTTGTTATCTTGGCATCTTTAAATGTGAAGTTACTTCTCACTTCAGAGGTGGATTTGGTTCTGGGTGCAATGCTGACAAGTGTTCTACGTCGTTTGTTTCATTTGTGTGATCTGGGGTACAGCAGCCAGAGGCAGCTTCGTGAAGGACAGGATTGCCCCAAATTTGTCCTGGGGTTCCCCTGGAGAAGCTGTAAATGGTGTGACAGCCTTGCCTGAACACTCCAACCCAGGTCTTGATCTCAGTGGATTTCCTTAGAGAACTATAGTTGGATTTTTTTTTTTTTATAACTCTTTTGCTTTGAGCAGAAGTTTTCACTCACTTAAATATCAACTATATAGAAGAAGCTCACCAAAACTAATCGAAAGGAAATGTAGCATCCTTGGAAAGTTTAACTCTGTGAAAGAGAAGGGGCTGCAGTCACTTTTACAGGATGTTCTTGTGTGTGAGTCATCAGCGCAAGTCAGTCTTGAGGCCAGTGATAAAAACCTAAAGTCTATACCTTTATACATGGAGAAAATAGAATTTATAGGAAAAAAATTGAAAGAAGAGAAATCTAAACATTCAGAACTGGGTGAACTGATTGCCTAGTGTTATAAGAAGGATGAAGTCACTGGAGAATAAATCAGAATTTGTCACATCACTGGTACCTTTTCTAATAGGGCATCTGGGAGAGAAAATTTCCCAGTTTTTCACCAAGAGGGGATCTTTCCCCTCTCTTCCTCTCAGATCTTGCCTTTGCGATAAATCTCTGTTCCTCTGCCTTTTTCTTGAATTCAAGACTCTTTGTTGTTGGTGGATCCAAGGGGACAATTCATGAGACCAGGGCTTATGTTTCCTATTGTTCCCTACAAAGCATTTTGGGCCACCTTTCTGTCTAGGCATTTTTTTCTGGCCCATCACATCCTTTAATAACAACAACAAAAAATATCTACTCACCAAGTTTTTCTGAGTGCCAAAGAATTGATGCTTTCGAACTGTGGTGCTGGAGAAGATTCTTGAGAGTCCCTTGGACAGCAAGGAGATGAAACCAGTCAATCCTAAAGGAAATCAACTCTGAATATTCATTGGAAGGACTGATGAAGTTCCAATACTTTGGCCACCTGGTTTGAAAAGTTGACTCATTGGAAAAGACCCTGATGCTTGGAAAGATTGAGGGCAGGATAGAAGGGAATGACAGAGGATGAGATGGTTGGATGGCATCACTGACTCAATGGACATGAGTTTGAGCAAACTCCAGGCGATAGTGAAGGACAGGGAAACCTGGTGTGCTGTAGTTCATGAGGTCAGAAAGAGTCAGACATGACTTAGCGACTGAACAACAAAAATTTTCCTCATTTTTGTTTCCCTGGTGTTAGATCCACTCTGTGTGTGTGTTTGTGCTAAGTCACTTCAGTTGTGTCTGACTCTGTGACCCCATGGACTGTAGCCCGCCAGGCTCCTCTATCCATGGAATTCTCCTAAAAATAATGGTAAGTTACCTTTAAGGTAGATTCAACTTTCAAGTAAACTTGTTTCTAAACATCCAGAACCACAGGAAAAAATGAGAACTTTTCTTTTCCTTCAAAAGAATTCTATCTTGGAACTTCCCTTGTGGTCCAGTGGCCTTTAAGACTCTGCACTCCTTGGTGCAGAGAACCTGGGTTTGATCTCTGGTCAGGGAATTAGGTCCCACATGCCACAACTAAGACCCAGGGAGCCAAAATGAATTAATGAATGAATGATTTCTTGATTTGAGTTTAGGAAATGGTTGTAACTTCAGTGATTAAACTTTTGACCAAAAAGAGTTTTGTAAAATTATAATTTCCCAGGTAATATTTTATAAATCAGAATGATTTAAATATTGTTAAAATGTGAGTTAAAAAGAATAATCATTCCGTTATTTTAGATGAGACATGAACTTCACCTTAACAGTTCTTCCGTATGGACTTCACCCGGGGTTCTTTCTCATCTGACAGTTTCCCAGGCTGTGAGTCGTCTTCTCCAGAGCTACCTTTCCATTACAATTGTCTTGTCTACCATCTTTCCCATTAGAGACAGCCCTTGCTGCAGTCTTCACTGCATGACTCCCACTCCCTTCCCCATTCAGCTTTGTAGCCCACCCCACCCCCAGCGCCTGAGAGGCAATGTAAAGATCATTTGGAAATGGTGGAATGTGGCAGAAAGTATGAGATTTCAATCAAAAGTTCTGAGTTTTTAGCCTTGACTACATGACTTTACTTGCTATATAACTTGAGTTTTCTTAATCTCTCTAGATTTAATTGCTTTAAATAAGGACAAACATAACTCATAAAGAATTGTTTTGGGATAATTTATGAGAAGGTAAACTCAAAAATTTTGTAAAAAGTGTTCATTTATTAATACATTATTTCTAATTCAGCTCCATCAGCCATGATTTTATTGGTAATGAAGGGAAATGAAGTAACTCTTCCCAGCATGCAGGGCTCAATTTTTCCTATTCATTTGGCAATTGAAAATCAAAGCAGGTAGTATGAATCAGATGGAAATACATGTGCTGGCTGAGGATATAAATTATCCTAAGATCAGATGTGTTTCTCTTTGGTATGACTCAGAAGTGTTTTATTGTAAACAGAGTACACATTTAGCATTCATACAGGGAATCACTTCACCTAGCTTAGCCCCAAATTGCTTCCCTGAAACTATTAAGCTTTATGTTTACTGTGTTCCCATTTTAAAATGCAGTGTGTCTGAGATTATCCAGAAGAGTTGAAAAGGTTCTCATCCTTGATTTTAAAAAAGTAGGTGGCAAGAGGGAGGGGCTACTTTCAGAAAAGAAAAATGGAGAGGATAAGGGAAGAGTGGGTCTGAGCTGATCCAGAAGGAATTGGCTATTTCACATGAACCTAAGATGTGAAGCAGAAGCTTTGCTAGATAAGGCTGTGTGATTTGAAAGAATCAGGTTCAATAACAAAGTAAGGGTTATGTGGCCTTTACCACTACAGAGCTGGAGAAACCAAAATCGTTTTGATGAAAATCACCAGGAAAATTCAATTGGGTGAATAGGTAAGACCTGGACAGGCTGATTGAGGTTTTGATGACTGGCAACAGCTGAAACTTAACACATTCCTTTTCTTTCGTAAGTAGACATGTTTGAGTACACAGTACATATTTGATGAAGGGGTGAATAAAATAGAAGAGTAAGTGAATAAGTGAACCAAAAGAGTTGTGAGTGAATGGGACTACCCTGAGCTGAGAGCTGGAAGCTGTTGTCTAATGGAGCAATTTAGTTGGACGTTGTTGGGAAGAGAAAGGATGAGCCAAAAAATGTGCTGGGTTAGAGATTCTAAATGATGCTCTTGGGAAGCATATTTTAGCAAGATAGGGTCAGATAAAAGACTTGCCCCAAAGCTGTGTATGTGGTAAGTGATTATGCCACTTGATTCTTAAAAAGTATGGTATCCTTGTACCGCCCCCAGAGACATAGTTTAGTAATGAGTGGAGCATGGAATCTGGGGTCCAGTAGATGGTTTTCAGTTCTACTTTTCTGTCTTTGACATGGACAAGATATTTAACCTCCCTGACCTTCAATTTCCTCATCTAAAAATGGGCTAATAATACCTATTTCATATGATTACCATAAGGAGTATCTGAGCTGTCTGTAAATCTTCTGGCATATTGTTCATTCTCAATAAATGTCAATTGCCTTCTCTTATCCTTATTCTTGGACAAAATAGCAGCAGCTCCCATCAGATTCTGACAAGTTAAAAATGAATGAAGAATCACAGCTCTTGCAACACTGGTTTACTCCTACAATATCTAACATATACATTCTTAAGCATGTTGGTGTTTATACATGCATAGCGTTGACAGCCTGCTACACACAGACTTCACCTAATCAGTTGCTCCATATGGACCTCACCCAGGAAAGTTTCTCCTCTGACCTCTTCCTGGTCCTCTGCCCCTTTTCTCTGCTGCTTTTCACACATTTCCTTCTACTTCCTTGCCTGTGTTATACAACCTCTGCTGCTGATTCTTGACATATGACTCTGAGCCCTCCCCCAGACAACTCTGAAGTGCCTACCCCCACCCAGGGCAGCAAAAGAACCAAGTTCCATTTTTTGTCTTTTCTCTTATCCACCCATATTCGTCAGCTCTCTTATTTTTGTGTGCTCAGTTGCTCAGGCGTGTCCTACTCTTTGCAAACCCATGGACTGTAGCCAACCAGGCTCCTCTGTCCATGGAATATTTTTCAGGCAAGAATGGGTTGCCATTTCCTCCTCCAGGGGGGCTTCTCAACCCAGGGATCAAACCTGTGTCTCCTGTATTGATCTCCTGCATTGGTAGGCAAATTCTTTACCACTGTGCCACCTGGGAAGCCCTCTCTTATTCTTACCAAAGCCAACACCCCACCCCCATTTTCTTCCCTAATTTTTTCAATCCTTAGTTCCCTTAGTTTATCCTTGCTGTTACTTTCTTACAAATCCTTGTAATTATTTTATTTTAATGTGTTTATCTTACATATGCATCCCTTTTCATATATGATCTTCAAAACGGAGCTTCTTGAAAACTTGGATAGTCACCCTGGTGTCTCTAGATGGTGATAACTCACCTTTCTTTCCCAAGCAAAATCATTTATAGTTTTCTGAGTCATATCCTTACTCTTGCGACTCCTCTTCTCTCACATATGTATACCTAGTCCTTTAAACCATTTCTAGAGTTTCAGATTAAGGGATTCTGCTCCTCTCTTCTTTGGGATCCTTAGAGTAGTCTTCCTTGGTGATGGTAAACTCTCATGTTCCTCTTTTGAGGCTATTTCCCTGGCTGTGCATCACTGTTGATCAGAATAAGTTAGAGTCCACTTAATGAGCTCCTACATTTCTTTGAGAAATGACATCACAAAGAGAAGGCTAAGCATGTATCTGAGCACTGGATCAATCAAGTTGTCTTTTGGGCAGTGTGTGGATATATGTCTTCCATCCTGCTCTGCCTATCCATGGGGTCCATTCCATGGTTTATATCAGGAACACACCATTCCTGTCCTTCATCAGGCTTATCAGTCTCCACTTACTCCTATGATAGTGTCAACTTCAGTTTCACTCTCTGTTCTTTTTTAATCGCCCTTGTAGATTGCAGCCAACACGAAGCTGCTCTCAAGTCTGAATCATGGGATTTCCTCACCATTCAATGTCCAGTACTTGTGCTTTTAAAAAATATATATGTTTATAATGGTCATGCATCTGCCTGCTCCCAGTTGCATCTGACTCTTTGCAACCCCATGGACTGTAGCCTGCCAGGTTCCTCTGTCCTTGGGATTTCCAGGCAAGAATATTGGAATGGGTTGCCATTTCCTACTCCAGTGGGGTCTTCCAGACCCAGGAATCAAACCCGTCTCCTGCATTGCAGGTGAATGCTTTACCTCGGTCATGCTGTATGCTAATTCTGTCTCCAAATACATTTGCACTGTAGTTTGTCTTGAAGATTGTACTGTCTTGGAGCAGCCCTGCCACTTGTTTTTCTTCTCACTACTTTTAATGACTCTTGTGTGTTTCTTTTTCTAAGGCTCCTGATTTTGACTAAGATGTTACTAAGATCTTTAGGAAGTGAATCTTTCCTAAAGCTTAGGTGAGTCTTGGTAGGTGGGTACCCGGGCTGTTCCATGGAGGAGACTTAGTTAATATCTGTTGACTGACTGAGTGAATCACCTGTCCCTTCATCTTCTTTGCCATTTTCTTGCTCGGGAAGCCATTTGGCCCAGTTTCACTCATTCTTTTTCTGTTTCTCGAGAACTGTGTTGGGAGAAATGGGCCAGAGAAACAGGTCCATAAATAGATCATTACTCACAGGGAGAAGTGCCAAATAGCCTTGTTCTGTGTCCAAGAAAACATCAGGGCTCCTGAAAAGCAAAGTGAAAAATGACAACTCAGCTTACCATTTCATTGAAAAGACAAAATAAGTAGACATGGGATAGCATGATCCTTGATCTAGTGAGTGTCTGAGGTAAGATGCACCAGGCCCACCCTAAACTAATGGAAAACTGCAGGGATCCTAGAACCTTTGGGGTACACACTCCTTACTGAGTCTGCTATATTTTCCTATAAAGCATCAGAGAACACAGTGCTTTGGGATGCAAGGCTGTCCTGGAGTAATGGGGCTCATGATGAGACAATGAATGAACCAGGTATCCCTTTTCAGGAAAAGGTTTATACTTCTTAAAGTAAAGAACAAAGGTGATGTGGTGCTATCTTACTTCAGGGAGGTTCTTAGAAACATTGATTATATGGTAGGAAGCATGTGTATCTCCTAATGCATTTGCCCTGAAAGCTCATACTTCAGTAGCCACAAATCCTCAGAGGCCAGGAAAGATTTTGATTCAGAACCACTGTCTAATAGGTCACTCTTCTTTAGTACTTGGATGATAAAACCTTGAAAGACAGGAAAATCCTAGTAGTACATATGGCATACAGTGGATAATAAGCATACAGATAAAGAGCACTACAAAATAATAAGAAATAAACAATAGTAAAATGAGCAAAGGGTACAAAGAAGAAAGTCCTAAAAGACACAATGCAAATGGCCAATAACAATATCAAGGGAAGTTCAGTTTCACTAGTTGATGGAGAAAAGCAAGTAAAAATCAAGACAAGATACAATTTTGAAGCCATCAGACTGGTAAAATTTTTAAATATTGTTTTTATTCAGTGGTGGCAAGTATGTGTGTGTGTGTGTGTGTGTTTGTGTGAAAACACTTTGTACACTGCTGATGGTTGAATGACTACAACAGTTTTAGAACTTAATTGGTAAATATTCTCAAGACTGAAAATGCACACTCCTTGTCACTCAATAATCTGACTTTGGAGAAGATATCCTAAGGAGAGAAGAGCATGCATTTTTAAGGGTATGTATGTGCAAAAATATAGCATTTAGTAGATAAAATATGGAAACACATCTGAATGCTTATCAGTGGGGCCTTGAATAAATTATGGAACACTAAACATATTGGAATATGCCATTTTGCCTCTTTGAAAAATGTGATTTTATGTTTATTCACCTGGAGTAATAGCCTTTATCCTTTTGCAAGTAGAAGAAAAAAATTATTAATATTAGCTAAAACATATATATTGTTTACTGTATGCAAGTTACTCTTATGGATTGCATGTGTAATTTCATTCAAATGTCCTGCTATCCATTTACAGTTGAGAAAATAAAATAGAGAGAGGTTAAAGGACTTCTAAGACACATAAACACTTAGTGATAGAGCTAAGATTTAAACTCTAGTGGGTTGGCTCCAAAGTTGGAAATCTTAATGACCATGGTGTACTTTTTCTCAAATGATGGGTATTATTAATATAAACCCCAATTTTTGTATTAAAAAATAACAATATGTATATATGTACATATTTATGTATATATATTAAAAAGTGTTGCTTCTAGTAAGAGTTTTGATTAAGATATAAGAGACATGGTTTGATATCTGGCTTGGGAATATCCCCTGGAGAAGGAAATGGCAGCCCACTCCAGTATTCTTGCCTGGAGAATCCCATAGAGAGAGGAACCTGGCAAACTACAGTCCATAGGGTCACAAAGAGTCAGACAGGACTGAAGAGACTTGTCATAGCACACATGTATATATGTTAAAAAGTGATGCTTCTCATAAGAATCTTGATTATTTTAAGAAACAAGAGGTCAGTTTGCCTTTGAGTTTATCACACCCAAACAACCAAAATAAGAGCGTCTTAAAGATTTCAGAAAATTCCAGAAATTCCATGATTTCCAAATTGATTTGAATCCTTTTCAATGTCTTTTTTGGCAAAAGACTCATGTACTGAGAGAATTTATGCCTACTCTGCAAGGTGGAAGAAAGTCATGGATCAGGTTGTATTTTAAACACAGTCAAGTCATGAATTTTTAAGATGAAAACTATGTGTATTTGAACTCTCCAAGTAAGACTTGGGTCTCATTTTTGGTATCCTGATATGTGTGAGGAAGATATTCCAATTGAGTAGGTGCTGGTTTTCTGGAAGGTTCAAGAGGAAATGAATGTGAAGGGGTAGTGTCAGAGATGGAGGATGCTGTGAGAATACTTTGAAGTTTGGTGGAGTGGAGTAGAGGAGGATCTCAGAATGAAGAGAGAGCACGCAGTGGATCTTGCTTCTCTATTGGTAGTACTAAATCAATAAGAACATTATGAGTCAAAATTGGTCCAAACTGATGCTTATGAATGGTGGTATTGATTGAGTCTCGACAAATTAGACCAACTGCACTTCTAAAATGTGAAATTCGGAAACACCCGTGTGACCACAGCCTCAACCTTTCATCTCACTGTCCATCCATCTGTTACCACTTTCCTGGACGCTTTAGCCTTCTCTTTGTCAATCAGTTTCACTCAAGCCCTACTGTATCTGTGAATTTACTTTGTCTCCTCCCATGGCTTCCTTTCCTGTCCCTTCCTGGTTTGCCCTTTTGTCTCCGTGGTTTCTTATTTTCAGCCTGCTTTTTAGCTTATCTTACTCATGTCTTCCCTCAAATGCTGCTGTTGATGAACTTCCTTTCTCTGCTTTACATAGTGCTCCTTGCCTCCTTTCTGGTTTTACTGTTGTCCTAATTAGAGCTGTCATTATTTTTGCGTATACTTTTTCACTCATATCTTAATTGGCCTCTTATCTCCGCTCCCTCTAATTCATTGTAAGTACTCATGTCTGATCTGTTGTATATATAATTCATCTCTAGTCATGTCACCCCGTTCCTCAACTGTTTTCAGTAGCTCATCATGAAATCCAGCCCCTTCATTCTGGGACTCCGTATCCTTCAGGGTTAGGCCCTGAACTTCTTCCTCAGCTTATCTCCTGCCTGCTTAAGCTGCGTAAGACTTCCAGCATTTTCACAAGCATGCCCTGCACATTCCTTCTCCACGTGTTCAACCTTTTGTGTCCTATGCCCCTCTTATGTAGAACTTTCTAAAATCTTCCTGAACCTTCTCAGATGCTCCCAATCAGAAACAATCATTCTGTGCTTAATGTTCTTGTTTTATTCTCTTCTTAAGTGCTCATTTCATTTTTGTTCTTTTGCTGTTGTTCCCCTATTTTTTCTTTTTTCTTTTAAGTGTGCGCATCTATTTATTTTTATTTGTGTGGCTGTGTTGGGTCTTAGTTGAGGCATGTGGGATCTTTTGCTGTGGCACATGGTCTCTCTGTCCTGGCACGCAGGCTTCTCTCTAGTTGTGATGCGTGAACTCCAGAGTGTGTGGGCTCTATAGTTTGTAGCACATGGACTCTCTAGTTTTGGCACGTGGGATCAGTCGTCGCAGCCAGAGGGCTCAGTTGCCCTGCAGCCCATGGGGTCTTAGTTCCCTGGGCAGATAGAACCTGTGTCCCCTGCACTGGAAGATGAATTCTTAAACACTGGACCATCAGGGAGGTCCTTTTGGTTCTTGCTTTATAGTTATTATATACACGTGTTAGTCTTTTCCATTCACTGTGTACCTCCTTGAAGAGAAGTAGATGTTTATTTTTTAATTTAGAGTTACAGAAAGAGTAAAAGTAATTCCAGCACCCAGATGGTGATAACTATGATTCACATTTTGGTGTATGTCCTTGCAGGCTTTCTTTATGCCTACTTACAGTACTCCTTATTCTAAAAAGTAAAACAATATCACAGTATACATATTCTTTTATAACCTGTTTTACTACCTAATGAAAAGTCAGAATTGAATGGCTTGGCTCCAAATGGTTGTTAAGCAGTCATACCAGGAAGAGACTGCCTGAGTTAAATCTCTGGTTCATTACTTACTACCTGGGTGAACTTGGGGATAATATTTAACCTTTCTTTACTTCAATTGCCTAAACTGTAAAATGCAATTATTAATAATATCCACTTCTTATGCCTATGGGAAGGATTAAATGACATAATCTATGTAAAATATTTACCTAGTACATATGACATAATGTATAAGCATATAATAAATGTTGCTTGCTGTTATTATAAAAAGCTGTCTTGAATATATCCATATGATGATTAGTATAGTCTAGACAAGTGGTGGTTAGTCTAGTCAAAGGGTAGTGACTTTGCCCCCCAGGGGACATTTAGCAATGTCTGGAAATATTTTTGGCAAATGCAACAGGGGGTGGAATGGTGCTAATTGTATCTAGTTGGGTAGAGGCTAGAATTTCTGGTGAACACCGTACAGTGCTCAGGACAGCCCTGCGCAGTAAAGAGTGACCTGAGCCCGGTTGTCAGTAGTGGCCGAGCTGAGATGGGTGAGGTGACTTGGTGGCTGGGGCTTCTCTCAACATTGTCATTCTTCCTGTAGGAAACTGACTTGAGCTTGTTCACTTGGTAGTAGAAGCTCTCCCAGCAGTGACAGGGCAAACTCCAATGTGGTGCCGAAAATACTTTTCAGTCCTTGTTTGTATCACGTTCTCTACTGTCCAAAACAAGTTCTATGGCCAATTCTAGCTTCTAGGGGTAGATTCTGCTCTATGATGGGAGGAGTTGCAAACCCTTATGGCTTAAAAATAAATCTACTACGTGGGTGGATACACTGTTAACTAAGACTCATTCTGCTCAGCAGCTCCCCCCCCAAGAAGACTGTACCAATTGACGCACCCAACAGTTGTTGGTGTTTTGTTATCTCACAAAATAGGTATAAGTTGGTGTTAAAAAGATATTAGCACTTAGAGTCTTTGATCATTCAGGTGAAAGTAAAAGGGCAGGATAGAAACAGAACAAAATAAAAACTTTCTATTAATTCGTTTTTGATGTTTCCCCTCAGATGAGCCCAGCTTCTTGTGTTAAACAGCCGGATGGCATCTCAGCTTGGATATCACATGGTACTTAAACTAGAAGGCATGAAAGAATGCATTTTCTCCCAGGAAAACCTGCTTTTCCTAACTGCCCTTTTCAGTTCATGGCATCACTATTATCCAATCACTTGACCTACTTCTCCTCTCAGAACTTCTCTCTCCCTCACTTCCCTGACTTTTTGATCAGTCATCTAGCCCTCCAGTACTTTACCCCCAAAGGTCTTTCAAATTGACCCCGTGTTTCCCCATCATCATAGGATTAATTTATGGTGTGGTTATTTTCCTTGCTTGGATTATTACAATATCCTCTGTGTCCACTATCACTTACCCTACCACAACCCACCCACTCTAATGCCCCTAGAGTTATCTTTCCAAAGTAAAAATCAGACCAAGTCAATTCCACAACAAAAATCCCTTGAATTTTTTATGTACTTTGTGGAATCTCCATGTCTTTCTGCAGTTAAGCTGATGTAGCAGAGCAGCCACATCCTTGCTGTAAGTGAAATAATAACACTCTACCCATCTTACAAGCTTGTTTAGGTAAATAAATGAAATTCTCTGTGCATATTGAATAAATGAATGAGTGTATGAATCAATAAGTGAATCAATGAATACGAAAGAAGTACTTATATCTGGCTGGGGTAAAAGATTTGGAAGTTGTAGTGAAAAGATGCAGATTAAAGGGTCATGAGGGACTTGATTATAAATGCCCTTGTGTATCCGACCAAGAAGACAGAATTTCATTCTAGAAGAAACCAGAAACATATGACAGCTTCTGCTACTTCAGATAATTTCTAGAAAAGGAAGTATCAAACCCTATTTACATTATGTTTCAATGCAAAAAAAAATCATTAGTTTCAATGTTCTCATCCATGTTGAATCAAAATTTCCTGACGAAACTTAATCCTCCTAGTAGCCTGATTTCTATTACCTGGCTTTCACCAAGTCTTCAACTTCACAGGGTAATTTCTGGAACCCCTTTTTATGCATTCATTTCTTTGGACATAACCTTTGACCTCTTAGAAAATGGTCCCAATAGCACTCTGAAGTGTGCTGATGACATAGTCAATTGGAACAGAATCGACAATGGTTTTGGTTTACTGGAGTCCGGGGTAATATTCTGATTAGGCCTTCCTACCTGTCTTCATCTGCACTTTGCAGAAACCCAGTAGCCCTCTTTTAGACAGGATTTGTTCTTCACAAAGACTTGCTGCTTATTATCCAGTGCCCTGTGATCTCTAAGGGTACTGAAAATTCATTTCTTCCAATGCCTTTCCCTGGTGCCAGCCACTGAAATCCTTGACCATCAGTGGATGGAGAGAATTACAGACAAGCATATAAATAAATATCAGGAGCCTTCTTTGTTTCAACTCTCTGACTTCTGCTATGCTGCAGACCTCTTCGTGCGCATTTGCTGTGTCAGCTCAAAGTGAAGCAGACAGAATGGGCACTGAGGAAGGCCATTAGGAGCTGAAACAGCAGGAACCTGGCCCTGCTGAGTCTAAAGGTGAGATGGTCTGTGGCGGGAGTAGAGCAGAGGCAATTGCTTCTCTGCTTCTTGGTAACAGCATAGCCATTTCATAAGCAAAAGGCTCCATGTGGACTACTTAACCTGAGCTCATCAGTTCAGTCTAGGATTAGGAGTTCCTTTTAGTTGGAACCAACAATTGGACTAGGTGACTGAACTGAACTGAACAATTGGATAAAGAGGTTATTATTGGAATGGGTCTTTCCACACTCTGAATACGGTCAAGTGCAATTTCCCTTGAAGGATCTGCATTCTGTTACAAGATCATCTTAACATTAGTTTGCTTTTGAGTTTTTATGCTAATAATGAAAAGATCTAAATTTATTAGTCCTTCCTCTCCTATGCTAATCCAGGAAGCATCCTTTTGATACCTATCTAATAAAGACAGTCTTCGGAAACCAAATAATAGACCTAAATGTGTTAGAAGTTCTTATTTCATTCCAGACAGGTGTTACCTTTAATTCTCCAGTTGAGATGGTTGTGTTTGTCTTTCTAAAAGCAGTTTTGTCAAGTGTTTCAACTAAATTAGAATATTAGCTAATTCCTTATAGAATTGGGTTAGACACTGTCAAATGGCAGCTTTGTGCATACTTATTGTCTTGAGTGGCCTTAAATATTGTTGCCATCTTCCTGCTCCATTATTTATGTAATCACTAGCCATTGGTCTTCCGCTTCAGGTCATATAAAATCACTTATATATATTTTCAACATGCACACAGAGACCCTTTATGTCATAATCCAATTTGATGGGGATTTTTTTCCCTGCATTACCTCATGTGGGAATTCTTGTCTAAACTTTATTGATCTGTCTGGTTTATTGTGCTGGGCTATATAGTTCCACGTTACATGGGCAGGATGGAGAGGTGCAGTGAACAGACTTGCTCATTTTGAGCATTCTCTTGCCAATGGACACAATTAACTTCCTTTCTTTTGGGCTGTCAACTTAAAGTTATTGTTTTCTTGATATACATTTGCTTAGAAACAAACATTATGTGGTTATATGATGTAAAAGCTATCTGTGTCCTCCATTTGTAGTTGGCAATATCTACTTTACACCAGTTATTAACACAAAGGCAGTAACAGTAATAGCTTTCATTTATCAAATCTTCTTAAAGTGTCAGATTCTGTAAGTGCCTTATATGTTTTATCTCATTAATTCCTCAATATTTTGGGGAAGTATGTACTGTTATTATCCACAGTCTTCAGATGAGAAGACAGAGGCCCCCAAAAGTTGAGTAACATGACTAGTACATTTTAGACATTAGGATTCAAGTCCATGGATTTCTGACCCTCAAAACTATTCTCTTAATCATATTATTATATATGCTCCAAAGGTAACCTGTTCTATTTTTCAGTTATTAAAACATTTTATTTAAAATGTCTGAAATCTTTCTGTCTATAACTTTTACTCATTGGTCTTATTTTGATAGTTTTGGCTAGGAGAAATGGCTTTCAGTTCCCTCTCTGGATTATTTTTTATAGATGAAACATTTCTAATTCCTCTAAAAGTGTGTATTGGGTACTTGACCCACAGGATTATATATTCCCATAAAAGTGTTAGTCATTCCTCAGAAACATGTAACTTGAGACTGTTTTTACTATCTCTCCTTTATCCTGGTATTTCAAAAGCACTGTCTTGGGTTACTTCTGTTCATAGTTCTTCTTTCTGGTCATGTGTCTGTATCAGACTGGACCAGGCTGTACCCACAGCATCCTCTGTGTCTAAGACAAAGGCACCTTCAAATTGAAGCCATTCCCAGGTCATCTGCAGATTCTGAGGTCAACTTTTAGTGTCAGGAGAACTTGATGGAGGGCCCAGGGAGCCAGTTTGATTTGGGACATCAGGTTCCCCATTTGCCAAGTAGAGCCAAGATCTTATACCCACCCATATGTATCTGAACTTCCCAACTAGGATTAAATGAACAACAAGTCACAATTTCTGTCCATGACTCTAAGGACTATCTGAAATAGATCTATGATAGATCCTTATAGTACCCTAGTCTCCTTTTGATATTGAAGTTTTCTAAGGCTGGTAAAATTTTACTTTGACAGATGCCTTGGGGTCACTGAAGATCTCTTAGTCTTGTCTCTGAGGGGTCATGCAGCTCTTCACTATATGACTCAGTGCCCAGCTGCGGAAGCGCCACACTGATGGTGGCCACCATTGCTTCTGGGCTCAGTTAAGGAGAAACAGAGTCTGGTAAATGTCATACCAGACAGGGTCACAGCACTTTTGTCCTTAATCTCTTGTGCTCAGATTATCCCAGAGACAAATATCCAGTTTAATCCCCTCTTCCTTTTCCTCCCTGGTTACTTGTCAGGACATTTAGAAAGAAATTTGAAGGTCCCAGATCTCAAGTTCCCTCTTTGTTTTCCTTTGGGCCATATGCACTCTTGCTCAGTTAACTGAGGAAAAGAGAAAAAGAGAAGAAGCAGAATTATTTAGCTAGAATACGGAAAAGAAGAAAGATTCCAGATACATTAAAAAGACACTGCAGAGGAATAATAACCCCATGTATTACAGTACAAAAGCCTGACCCCCTTCACCTCTCCAAGGTGACTATCCCCTCTTCCACTAGCCAGAGTGCCCAGGCCCTGGGGCGGGGGAGATGACAGGGACTGTTTCTTACTTTCTCAGCACTTTTGTTTTATATTCCACACATGCTTTGTGAAGAGGAGAGGTGGAGGAAAACAAGAAGAGCTTTACTGAGGACAGGTCTTTACTCCTTACTCCTCCAAACAGAGTCCAGGTGAAGAATGATAAAGAAAAGATAGGTTTGGGGATACAAGAGCAGAGGCGACCCACCTCTCTTTTTTTCGTAAGATCCTGGGAAAGAAATCAATTTCAGAATTCCTCCATGGTGCACAGAGCTTCCAGGAATTGGTTCAGGCCTTGGTGAAAATTTTCTGGGGGTCTCTCCAGCAAGGGTCGCTCAATCCTGTCTGACTCTTTGTGACCCCAATGGACTGGGGGCTCCTCTGTCCATGGGGTTCTCCAGGCAAGAATATTGGAGTGGGTTGTCATTCCCTTCTCCAGAGGATCTTCCTGACCCACGGACTGAAACTGGGATTCCTGCATTGCAGGCAGATTCTTTACCATCTGAGCTAAAGGAATGCGTTTGTGTTGACATCTACCACAGGTAGGCTCTGGACTCCCTTCTGACCACTGGTCGTTTGTGTCGGCTTCCCCTTTCCTCACCAGCCTAGGTGTTACAGGAGAGCTGGGTAGGAGAGAGAGAATCCATGTGCCACGTGATGACAGGAGCTAAAAGAGGCATGGTGAGCACACACGCAGTATCTTGTGGGGACCACCAGGCATACTTGAGTGAGACTCTGAGGGTGTGGCTGGTGGCATTGCTTGCAGTTCTTCCTGAGTAGTCAGGATAGGAACTGCTGAAATTTGGTTTAGTCTACCAACCAGGATCCCATCTCTCGGGGCAGCCTGGCAAAACTCAGCCACCTCAAGTTGAAATTACCAAACACCTATTGCTGCCAGAGGAGATGCAAACAGTTGTTCAGTCTATACTGGCAAGAGAAATAAGGCATTTTATTGTTCTTTGTAATGCAGGCAAAATAGCGTTTTGTATTTTGCAATATCTACATTGCATAACAATTTTTCCTTTAATTTTCTACATCACCTATTTCTTACTGATTAACTAGGCAAGGTTCTATTTTATAGGAGAGAAAACTGATGCACAGAAAAAAGCAGTTACTCAATATAATCCTATTAAAAACTAATTCAGTCTCAGGTACTATGTTAAGAAAGTTACATGCACTCTTTTATTTACTTCTTAAAATTACCTTGTGAAATGAGTATTGCTATTATTTCCATATTATTGATGAATAAAGTAAGGCTCAAAAGACCTTAATTAACTTGCTCAAAGTCACATAGCTAACAAGCAGCTGCGTCAGAGTTTAAATCCGTTTCTCCCTGACCTCAAAGTCCATGCTTCTAGCCACTTGCTGTTCTGGGACTGGCAGAACTAAGATTTAGATGTTATGATTAACTGTAAAATAACCATTTTGTTACCTGCAAGGGAGTTTTTCATTGCATGTGAGGTAGATAGCTTCTCAACTTTTTTGTGTGCAAGCGTTTCATTAATATGCATCAAATGGAAGCATATGATTTTCAGATGGATTCATTTCTCATTTCCACTGCTTTCATTAATTTGAATATCAAAGCATTTGCTTGTTTATACACACTGAAGAATGAGCACTCTAAAAAGAGACAAAAGCAAGTCTCTTAGAAGGTTTTGGCATGTTTTTATGAGTAAAAAATAGTTTATGTGACTCATTCGGGGTTTGTGTGTATTATACACAATAAACCAAATGAGTGTAACAAGTTAAATTTATGAATTAAAGATCTGGTAATTCATCAGCCACCTTTCTGCAGAAGACTTTTGAATTCAGTGTGTATAAAATGCTTCCTCCAATTACATGGAGGGGATATGCAGTATAACTATAAAGTAATGAGATTTAAAATGTATAAGAATTTAGGTCATCCTTGTCACATTTTATTTTATTTAAACTGCATTAAAATTATGTACTGAATACAAGTGCTCCACTCTATAGCAAACTTGGAGGGACCTCACATGTCTCACTGTGTGTTCTCTATAAAGTAGTCACTTTAGAGTTTATTATATTTATTCTAATAACACTGTCATTTCTTAAAACATTTTGAACATTCCCCTGGGTGAATTTCCCCCAGAGTCAGTTTATAGAGTGTAGGAAAGTCATTTTCATCAATTTATAACCAGCCTCCCTTCATTACCAAAAAGTGATGCTTCTCCATCCCGTAACCTCGTCTGATTCACCAAACCAGGCTCTGACCCGCTTTTGACTCTTTCTCAAAACCAACACCAGTATCTCAGTGTCACCATCGAAGAGGTACAGAGGACAGTAGAAGAAGTTCCCAAAATGTTGGGAGTAATGTAGGAACTTCCCAAAGTAGGTAATACCCTGATTAAGCCTGCATGCCTTTGAATGGACACATTCAAGTATCCACTTAAAAAAATAGTGTTACTCTGTGGCCTCATATTTATAACTCCATGATCTCATTTTGCCATTCTTGGATCTTGATTCTTCATTGAAACCAGAAGCAGATTTCTAGCCAGTGCAAAGTATTCTTTTGAGCTCTTTATCCTGTTAACTTTCCATTAAAACATCTTTTTAAAAGTAACATTTTGATGAAGATATAACTTGTAGCACAGATTGCAATTTTTTTCTGGGGGAGGCTTTCAGTAATTGGAGATTTTGGCTGCAGGATATGCTTCTGACACCTGATTTAAAGAACAGCTCAGTCAGACATCTTGATTATGAAGCGCAGGTCACATTTTAAACAGTTGACACAATTAATTATTTTGAGTTCTTCTTTTGGGTTTGCAGTAATTCACACAGACTGGGATGAAGTTTCTTTTTGTATTCTCTGAACTAAAAAAAGAAGGAGAGAGAAGGTGTGTGTATGTTTGTGTGTGTGTACCTTTTTGTGTGATTGTAGTAGATATACTAACTTGTGCAAAGGAATGATTTCTCTTAGGAGTTTTAGAAGGTGTTATCCTAAATAAAAATAATGAAGTAGGTGAATTCTATCGCTGATGTCTTCCTCTTTAAACCTTCAGAAACCCTCTCCTACCTCCCGGAGCCCCTAACATTCCTAGAGTCTAAATCCCACACTGCAATGTTCTCATCTAATCTTCACAACCACATTAGAGCTTATCGTGCCAGAACATTTATAAACAAGTTAATTTCAAAGCAGTAGGATTATATCAGTGGTATTTCAGGCACTGAGAATATATATAATTGGGGAACAGAGTCACTGTCCAGTTCCAAAACCACAAATCCAGTAGAGAATTCATATGCAATGCAGGAGACCTGGGTTTGATCCCTGGGTCAGGAAGATTGCCTGGAGAAGGGAATGGCTACCCACTTCAGTATTCTTGCCTGGGAAATCCCATGGACAGAGGAGCCTGGTGGGCTACAGTCAATAGAGTCACACAAAAGTTGGACACGACTTAGTGACTAAACAACAGCAGAAACTGGACATGTGAGGTCCCTTTGCTGCTGCTACAGCAGAAGCAGAATGAGTGAGCAAGCAAGGTTGAGAGATGGACACAGATAAGACGTGTCCAATATAGTGCTCAACCTCTCTACTCATCAGGGAATAAATAACGACATTCCGTTTTTCACCTATCAGGTTGATAGAAGCCAAATTGATCATTTCTAGGATCGGCAGGGTTGTGGGAGAACTGGTGTTCTCACAGGGAGTAGCTGGGCACTCACTCTGGAGAGTGAGCAGTGTATTCATACAGAGGGATGCAAGGATATTAAAGGACATAGCCTACTGTTCATCTGTCAGTACACTGCATTAAAAAATACTAGTAGTGGAAAAGAGCAAGTGGCAGAATACATGTATCATTTGAATGCAAATAAAATATAAGGGAACGGGTAGGAGGTCAAGGCAGTGGGTGTCAGTTATGGTCACTGGCTCTGAGAATGAGCTCAATGGAGAAAGAGACCACGGGCAGAAACTTTATGCTGCTTAGATGACTGGGCCGTAGAGTATGGAGCTGAATGGGAGAGTGGAACCTCCTCCACGTGGTGTCTCAGAAACAGTGACGCGCCCTTGCCTACCAGTGACAGAGCCTAAGGCAGGCTGTGATAACCAGTGAACATAGAGGGCCGGTGGAGAATGGAAACATTGCATGCAATGCCCCCTAGAGGCTCTTAGAAATATTAAGGAAAGGGTTTCCCCGAGATTGGGGTCTCCAAGGGAACATACTCCAAGCAAAATATGAGAATTCACGTTAAGATGAATTCATTTGACTACTGAAGCCTGAGGTCATTCAGGCGGAGTTGACTGTCCCTTGTCTGTGTTCCCTAAACATATATTGAATTGTCATAAAGATCATTCTGTTCTCAAGGGTAAGGATAATGTCATATTTATGTACGGTCCCCAGTATCATAACCGGTACATAGTGAAGACAATAATGTTTGTGGATTGGATGAACCAATGATTGGTCAGTGTCTCTAGAAATCAGTCTGAGCTACTGAGGATGATAATCTTCTCCTAAATGATTGGATGAGAGCTCCTCTCACATCTGAATGAAATTTTCAAGTGAGAAGATCAAGAATTACTGTGTGGCTGACTTCAGTCTAGATTTATCAGGAGGGATAAGAACTGTCATGTCATTTGGGAATCACTTTGAATGTTTGTGAACAGCTGCATATTTGTCCTCTGGGTCCATGTAATCGCATGGGTCAAAGCTAGAGTGAGTAAAAGCCAGTACACAGTTCCTAGCTGTCAATCAAATTCTGCTTCTTTCCGGTATTTCTGGAGCACTCACAGTTATGACAAGCTTTGATGTGTGTATGTTGTGTGTAGTTTCCTTCATAAAACTTGAGGATTTCATGTAGATCTCAAAGACCACATTAAAATTTTACCACAATATAACAACAAAAGTCCCTTCAAGCTGACAGATGTTCTCTGAAAGAAGATAATTTAAATATACATATATATTTTTTTTCAGATAATGTGTAAATTGGACTCACTGATGCCTGGATTTATTTCAGTTTAGCACTTCTGAGGGCTCATAGAGGCTTAAATTTCTTTAATATTGGTAACCCTGAGTTTTTTGGAATAAGGCTTTCGGTAGACTTTACATTTAAGATTTAAACATAAAAAGCAACAAATACTTTGCTAGATGATAGGAATAGTATGTTTTTACATATTTTAGACTCTGTGGTTTCAGACTCTGATTTAACCATTCCACTTTGGGAAACATGTTTAGAGTATCTTTTGACAAATTGTAATAGCACATTGGGAGTATTAACTCATGAAAGATAGCTAAAATCATATGAACTTTGTGTTTGACCGAAGATTCTTTCTCAGAAAAGATTCTAATGAAAGTTAGGTCCAATAGACAGCAATTGTAAGAGAAGGCAAAGAAATAAGAGAGCCTATATTATCATATGACATCATGTTTCTTTGCCTGGATTAACTTGTGCTCAGGCAACTCTTGGTCCTCTGATTCTGTCTCCTTTTCCCCATTACACACCCTCCCAGCCAACTAAGATATTCAGTCTTCTCTGTTCCAACTAGGCTTGTGTTGGGAAGTATCCTTTACTTGAATATTTATTCATCATTGTGTCCACCAGACTTTTTCATTCCTCATAGTGATGGTCATATGTCATATGTGATGATCATATGCTCATAGTGATGACCATAGTGATGGTCAGTGGGAGTTGGTGATGGACAGGGAAGCCTGGCATGCTGCAGTCCATGGGGTCACAAAGAGTTGGACATGACTGAGCAACTGAACTGAACTGAACTGAGTGATGGTATCTTAATTTGCTGTAGAGTCTTAGGTCGTACTTAGAGATTGATTTTAGGAGCAGTAACATATGGTTTGGCTTGATACAGATCACACTGTCTCTGTGTGGCCTCAGTCAATCATTTTACACATTATCTCAAGTGGTGAGAAGCCCGATGTAAACTTTCTTTAGCTGGAAAAATGGTATATGAGTAGATTATGTTTTCTAAAACATGTGCTTATTAAGAGTTCCAGAAAATCTAAAAGTTGCTAGGTCATGTACAAATCACCCTCTTGAACTGGATGATGATTCCTTTCCATTTAAAAGAAATTCTCATTTTCCTGGACAAAGCTGAGAGTTCTCAGATGACAGGACATGAGGTTTCCATGTTTTTACTTGATGTTGACCTTTGTAATAACCCAACACAGTAGTTTTACTCTTCTGCCTTCCAATTCAATCTCCACAGAGACCAGAGTGCTCTTAATACATAAACCAGGTCATCTCATTACCCTGCATACAATAATGGGTTCTCAGTGCTCACAGAGTAAAAATCAAATTCCTCAGCATTTCATCCAAACTCTCATGACAAATTCCAGTGGCATCTTGTCTCACTCTGCCTTCTTTCAGTTAAGAGAATACTCACTGCTCTAAAGGCCAAGTCTGGGCTCTCAAGCTTAATACCAGTGCAGATGTATTTACTCGTAAATCTGGTTGGTAGAGAGAGGAAGAGAGGATGGGTCTTTGCTCCATGCAGTCACAGGGCTCAGTTGATAGTGATATCTTCACATTTGGTTCTCATCAACACCCTGGGTATTAACATCCAACTGGCACTTAAGCAAAGAGGGTGGAGGATTTGATGGGCCATGATTAGTTGTGGTAGTCCCACCTAAATTCTTTGAACCAGGGACCAGTCATGTGATTATGCTTGCATGCAGGAGATAAGGTTGAGAAATAAAATCTCTTATTCGAAAACCACTTCCCCCAAACAACTCTGCAACACAGAGGGGCATTCTCTGATGAAACACTTATCTCTTCCACTCTCCTCTTACACATTAAGCTCCAGCCACTCTGACTTTACTCTGGTCCTGGCATATTTCTACCCCAGGGCCTTTGCCCATGGTGTTCCTCTTCCAGGAATATTTCTACTGTTCTTAACAGGACCGGTTATTTCCTTACCTTTAGATCTTATCTTCAATGTCTTTTTATCAGAGACACTTTTCTTAACCGCCTGTCAAAAATAGGATTGTCCCATGCACTTTGCTGGTTTTCTTTATAGCACTTATCATAATTGATAGTCATTTATTTATTTACTTGCTTTTGTTTGTTTCTCTCACTAGAGTATAAGCTCTATGAAATCATGTATATGTTTGTCTTTTACATCATTGAATTCCTAATGTCTGCCATTGTGCCTCACATATAATATATGCTTAATTGGTATATATTAATATATATTACTAATATATTAAGCATATTAGAAAATACTTAATAAGTATTTTCTAAATTAGGGTGGAGGCTCTGGGTAATCAGTTAATCATTACACATTAAACTAAAACCCTTTGCTTATCCTTAATATAGATTTAGGTATTTATGAGTCTATGGCCAAGTTTGATACAACACTTTATATTAACCCACCTCTTTCTTGAACAATCATTAATTGAATATTCCAGCTAGCTATTGCTATATTATGGATCAGAATTTAGAGAATTAAAACATCAGCAATAATTTTTTATCACCTTTCACACATTCTTGTAGGTCGAAAATTTAGGTCATAACCATTTGACCAAATTATTCTGGCTCAGACTTTCTCATGTGGTTGTGGTTAAACAGTGGAGCTAGAATGACAATGGGACCACAGCAGACCTAGAGGCTGAAGGTTTCGAGGTAAAGTATTCTTGTGAATAAAGAGGAAGTACTGTGGTGTTTATGACCTAGCTTTGGGAGATTGTGTCCCTTCCCACTGTATGCTGTTATTTGAAGCATACGGGTTCAAGCTTAGAGAACAAAGAGACCATCTCTGGATAGGAGGCATGCCAATGAATTGGTGGACATATTTTTAAACTACCTCTCTGACCAGGAAGGAATAAATAGAATCCTTGAACTTTGCAGAGTATTTTAAGGCATTATTATGACTAGCCTTTCTCATTCATCCTACTTTTTACACAGGCCACCAAGGAATTCCATGGCACTTAACTTTCTTCCTGCACAGACCTCTTTAAGATATGTATGTATTCAGGACATCCAATTTGAAAAGTGCCTCCTATGCAGGGTATTGTATCATATTATGAACACACTGACATTGAATTGGGCGCTCGCTGCTTTTTATACCATTAGAATTAGGCTGCACTGATCCTTAATGTTGCTTTAGCACATTTGTGGAAAAGAGCTTTTCTCACAATAATTGGTCTTGGATTCCCAGCCTTCATATCCTACATAACACATTTTCTGTTTTCATTAAAAGCTTTTTTTTTTTTTAACCCCTAAGCAGTGAGTCAAATATTCTTTATTCTGGTCGAAATTCCACAGGGAAGAATTACCATGAGTTCTGGGATCCTGGTTTATAACCATCTCCCTGAACGTACTCAGTGGGATGTTTTAGAAGGTGGATAATTTGGATTAGAAAACACACAAACTGCTATATTGCGCCAAGCTCCAAAATGCACGTTTATCAATGAAATGTAATCCTTTTACTATGAGAACTTACTTATAGTTGGAAAAATTATATCATTCCAAGTATAACCTTGAGCAAGGGTTTATTGACTTTTAAAAAGTAAACATTTTCTTTAAAGAAGAGTTTTATATTCACAGACAAGTTGTAAGAATAGTTCAGAGAGTTCTTGTATAACTTACATCCAGTTTCCCCTATTGTTAACATGACTTTGGTATATTTGTCATAGTTGATGACTCAATAGTGTTACATTGTTGTTCAGTTGCTCAGTTGTGTCTGACTCTTTGCGACCCCATTGATTGCAGCACATTAGGCTTCCCTCTCCTTCACTTTCTCCTGGAGCTTGCTCAAACTCATGTCCATTGACTCAGTGATGCCATCCAACTATCTCATCCTCTGTTGTCGTCTTCTCTTCCTGCCTTCAATCTTTCCCAGCATCTGGGTCTTTTCCAATGAGTTGGCTCTTCGTATCAGGTGGTCAAAGTATTGGAGCTTCAGCTTCAACATCAGTCCTTCCAATGAATATTCAGGGTTGATTTCCCTTAGGATTGACTGGCTTGAACTTGGTGATACATTATGAGTCACTAAAGTCCATATTTGATTTAGATTTCTTCAGTTTTTACTTAATGTCTGTTTTCTGTGCCAGAATTGCACTTTGCATTTGCTTGTCATGTCTCCTTAGACTCTTCTAGACTATTAAAGTTCTCTACACTTACCTTGAGTCTTTTTTTTCTAATGTTTTCTTTTTAAAAACATTTTTGACTGCATTGGGTCTTTGTTGTTGTGCCCAAGCTCTTTGTTGTGGGGCATAGACTTTCTCTACTTGTGGCACATGGCTAGTCTCATTGCAGAGTAGGAGCTCCATAGCGTGCAGTCTCAGTAGTTGCTTGACACAGGCTCTCTAGTTGCAGCACCCAGGTTTACATGCTCCATGGTTTGTGGGACCCTAGTTCCTTGACCAGGGATCAAACTCATGTGCCCTGCATTGGAAGGCAGATTCTTAACCACTGGACCACCAAGGAAGTTTCCGCTTTGCTTGTTTCTGATGAGCTTGCTAGTTTTGGGTTGAGAATAGCAAAAATGGATAGGGAAGACCAAACATTGTTCTATTAGGAAGCTGAGCATCATGAGTACGAGAAGAGACTCAAGGACAGAATAGCCATGTGTGTGAATCCTGTCTCTGGCACATACCAGCTATGTGACTTTAAGTTCCTTAACCTCCTGAGCTTCACTCTCTTTACTGTTTACATGAGGAATAATAGTACCATCTTTATTTATAGGGTAGCTGGGAGAATTAACTAAGGTAAAGCATGCAGTGTGCTTATAGCATAATGCTCTGTGCTTAGAATGTATTAAATTGTTATTTAAAGGTATCTAAAATAGAGGTCGGCCTCCAAAAGCCTTTATAAAGTATAGCATACCTGACCTATTTTAATAACAATAATTTATAGTTATATTAATGCCAAACATGTATCTCACATATTGTATACAAGTCACTATTTTAAACACTTAACATGCATCAGCTGGATTAATTGTACTACTAATATTACTAAGTCCAACCATATTAATAATATTATTTCCAGGGAAATTAATCCTCACATTTTTGATGTGAGGGAGAGCAAAGGGAACATCCCAATGTGAGTAAAGTCAAGACTGGAGATGTGTACATCCGTGTATGCATAAAAGCAGAGGAGAGTGAACTGAGCAGATGGGTCTCCGTGTGGGTGTCTTAAACAGGGGTCTTTTGGGGCAGGAAGTTAAACCGTTATTGATCATTTTGACAGACCTAAATTTGTGGTCAAATTTTCCATAACTTTTTTCTGAAAACTTGCTATCCAGGCCTGGTGTCGTGGGGAGGGGCAGAATTTGAGGACTGCCCTTACATTCAGACATTTGCTGTGGGTGAGATTCATCAACAAAATGTAGGGGAAATGCTCTCGCTTCTCAGGGTGCCCATAGCTCTGAATAAATGGAAACCTGGCCTCCCTGTCTCCATGATCCCTTCCCCAAACACCAAGAGACAAGTGTTCTCGTGACTTACTAATTAGGTGGAACCACTGTAATGATTTCATTGCTGTTGCAGTTTCCACCAAGAGAGCATTTGATGCATGTAAGGCAATCAGAACTATAATACAGTGCTAGCAAACGAAAACAGACAAGAACGTTATTCCTAGTGAGTGTATCAACTTTGCTTACTATCAACAAGGGTGACAGGGGATAGGAATAAAGAGTCTGTTTGCCAAAAGCCCGCTTAGAATTCCCATCTGTTATAACAGGCAAATGTTTCATAAAGTAAAACAGTGGTTTCATCCCAGAATAGCTTTGGGAGCTGAGGACAGAGGAGGAAATTAACTACTGGAAAGAGTTCCCCTGATGGCACTTAAGCTGATCCTGGCTTCCCTGGTGGCTGTTGTTATTTTCCATGTGGATGCTCTTCAGGAGGAAAAGCAAGAAGACGAACTAGCATCTTTGTTTTTTTAAAAAAAGCTTTAGTGCTGCAAAATCCCATGTTTAATATCAACAGCAGCCCCAAGTTACTGGCACCTGCAAAGTACTGGGTATAATCACCTTTTTAAATCCTTTAATAGTCCAACATGTTAGATACAGTGACTTTCATTTTAGAGATGAAGAAATTGAAACTGCAAGAGGTAAAGCATCTTTTTTTCATATTAATGTTTTTCAAAATTTTTATTGGAATATATATAGTTGGTTTACAATATTGTGTTAGTTTCTACTGTATATATAGCATGGTGAATCAGCTATACACATATCCACTCTTTTTTTAAAAATTTTTTCCCATAGGAGTCTTTACAGGGTATTGAGTAAAGTTCCCTGTGCTATACAGTAGGTTCTTATTAGTTACCTGTTTTATATATGGTAGTGAATATATGTCAGTCCCAATCTCCCAGTCTATTCCTCCCTCCCCTTTCCTCCTTGGTAACCATAAATTTGTTTTCTACATAATATGCTTCTGCTCAAGGTCAAGTAACAGAGCTGGGTTATGAACCCACACCTGTTATTTCTAGAGCTCATGATCAAAACCACTGTATTACAGACTTGTGCCTAGGATGGCCATGTCCGTGTCTCGCCCAGGCAGTATCAGTGATGCCCTGTCTGCAGAGGCCTGGCCAATCGAATGATAGGTTTCTGACTTGGAAGAGATTTTCATGACACCGCAGATTCTCAATCTGCCTGCTCACTGGACTCACCTGGAGACTTGACAACCTACTATTTCCTGAAGCCCAGTCTTAACCATTTCTGATTCAACTGGTCTGATGTGGCTTTGTTGTGGAGAAGGGAGGTCTTTAAAAGTTCTCCTGGTGGTTCCACTAGGACCCACGGCTGAGAACCACTGACCTAGACCCACCCTCCATGACTGGCTACTCCTGTGGCCCGTGATGATCAGCTTTAGCACCATCTCTTAGAAACCAGGAAGTCTGTTAGAAATGCCGTTTGCCAGGTTCCACATCAGGTGATTTGTATG
The DNA here is from genome assembly GCF_019320065.1 of Cervus canadensis. Lineage (NCBI taxonomy): Eukaryota > Metazoa > Chordata > Mammalia > Artiodactyla > Cervidae > Cervus > Cervus canadensis. The sequence continues at coordinate 23,624,088 of NC_057415.1, forward strand.
CACACTGAGGTTTAAAAGAGCCGCAGTGCCCAGCCAACCCCTAAAGCATGAGGAGGAGTTATATAGAGAAAGAGGAAGGGAAGGGCATTCTAGACAGATGGATTCATATGCCCGGAAGAGGAAGAAGGGTGCACTTGGGAACCAGAAGTAGATTATAAGATCAACTTTTTCATACAGACCAGACATGCTTCTGCCCCAGTACTAGTCATTGGTCACCTTCTCTGTTTGCATGGCTTTATCACCTCAAATGATCCTCTGTCCCTTTCAGTAAGGGCCTGCCTCGATCACCTCATTTAAACTGTAATCTTTCTTGCAAATTTGCACTCCAAGATGCCATTATTTGCTTTACTTTTTTTTTTCCCATGAACTTGTAATCATCTAACATGCTAAATGATATATTTAACTTACTACCTGATCCACACTGGAATGCAAGCTCAGCAAGTGCCCAGATTTTGTTTGGTGTTTGCTAGAGCATCCTTCAGCACTGAAAACAGTATCTGGCACTTCGAAAAGCTGCTTCCTATATATTTGTTGAGTTGATGCATTAATCAAGCTTTCCAGGAGGCACTAGTGGTAAAGCATCTGTCTGCCAATGCAGAAAATGCAAGAGACGCAGGTTCCATCCCTGGGTCGGGAATATCCCTGGAGAAGGAAATGGCAACCCACTCCTGTATTCTTGCCTGGAAAATTCCATGGACAGAGGAGCCTGGCGGGCTACAGTCCATGGGAGCCTCAGAAAGTCAAATACAACTTAGTAGCTAAGCAGCAGCAGCAGCAGCAGCAAATTATGAAAGGCTGAGCAGGTCATTCTGACTTTAACTAGAACTTGACTGTGACATGCACAAAGACTCTTTTCAGGACTTTAAGTGGATAAAAGACAAGATCTGATTTTCTGTTGATTTTAGAAAGACCACCTGGCCTCTGTTTAGCTAGTGAACGTTGGGTATGGGGAAGTTAAAGACTAAAGACAGAAAAACTGGTTTGGTGACAATGATGCCCTGCGCTAAGGGAGTAGAGGCTGGTGAAGAGAGGTCTCTAACATCCTTTCTGTTTGAGAAGGAGACAGTGTTGTAGCAACTCGTGAAAAGATTCACAGAGAAGAGGCTCTTGCATCAATATGAAAGCTATTTATTCTCCTTTGTTTTATTAAAGAAAGTAAGTTAACCATCAGTGTGTACTGTGAGTGAAAAGTTTAAGAAAGCGTGCACCCAATTCCGTGAGGTTTAGGTATATCGCCTCAGATGGTAAAGAATCTGCCTGTAATGCCGGAAACCTAGATTCGAACCCTGGGTAAGGAAGATCCCCTGGAGAAGGGAATGGCAACCCACTCCAGTATCCTTGCCTGGAGAATTTCATGGATAGAGGAGTCTGGCGGGCTACAGTCCATGAGATCTCAAAGAGTAGGACATGACTGAGCAACTTTCATTTCACTTCACTTACTGGCTTATTAAAGGATAAACAATGCATGAACACAGTGGGGAAAACCTTTTGCTTATGTCTGTATCTTGACAGATTGTTCTGAGGATTGTGGAGAAAGCGTAAGTGATGTACCCAGTACAGCGTTTAGCTCCTGGAAATAAAGGGTAGCTGCTATTATTATGTGGCTATGACAAAGAGTTAGGGAGGGATGGGTCTAGGTCAGGTGAACTAGACACCAAGTAATAAATCTTAGCATGCTGGTATAGTATGGTGATACTTTACAAGTCTGATTTTGCTAGGTTATTTCTCAAAGGGACTTTCAATTCAGTAGTAGCTCACAGTGCAGGAGTCTTAGCTGAAATTTGCTTTGCAGCCGATCTGTTGCACAGATTGAGGCAGCTGCGCACAGCATGCATTTCATTTCAATGACTATATCCTGAAGGGTGTTATGCAAAAGGCCACTAATCCGGGAAAAAGCTCTCTTCGGTTGGCAACTTCTCAGGGCCGCTTGCAAAGGAAAATTTGCATGTTTCATTAAGAATGAATCAACCTATTGGTTATATACAACCTGGATCATTTACATTTTTGGTTTTAAAAAAATACTTAGATATTATTTCCAGTCCTGTGTCTTCCTTCTCAATTCATTAGCCTGAATAAACTAAGTTCCCTTGGCGGAGAAATTGATTGGAGAACCGTGGGTTTCTTGGGGCTGGTTGTTGCCGTGTACCCAGATAGCCTTAATAAGATTAGCCTTGTCTTTTGCTATGGGCTTTGATGATGGCAATCTACCATATTCTCCAATTAAAATCCTTGTCACACTTGACTTTTGTTTGGCTTAATCTTTACAATGTTTTCAGCCTGACAAATAAAAGTAGATTGATCTGTTTCACTCCTTCTGACTTAAAAGTTGTTCCTTACACAGATTTCCATGCCCTGGCACATGTTTCGTGGGTCTCCAGACAGTGTATGTAGCAGACGGTGCTAATCTATATGAATCTGATTTATGGAGACAGACAATGAGACCATGAATATTAAAATCCTATTATCATGTCATGGTATTCTAAACACATACACCATAAAAATCTCAAAATATAAAAGGAAATGATCTTGAGGTGACCTGTATAATTTCTGTCCCAAAGAAATGAAACTTGGAAAGATCATGCAAGCAAAGTATGATTCCAGGCCTTGCCCATAGCAATAAACTGTGGCTCTAAGGTTCAAGTCTTTGTTCAGTTGTGAAGCATTAGGTGGTATATTTATGTATCAGGAACTGAACGTGACATCCAGTGTCTTCATGGATCAATTAATGTAAGACATTAGCTTGATGCTTTGTGAATGCTCATGTTTCAGTTTAGGTGATTAGCTATTATAGAAGTCAAGTATGACATTGGCATATAGCATTTTTCCTTTTACTTGGAAAGAGTTGGAAATGTATCTAGTATTTGGATCTCATTAATTACCTTAACTCTCTAATTTCACCCCCAAGAAAAGTGAGTTCCAGAGAGATGAAGCAGCTTGCCCAAGATGACCCAGCAAATTAATGACTATTTTGCCATATCATATGATAACCCATTGGCAGTAACAGGTCCACAAATGTTGCTTTCTTTGAATAAATATCAGTTCAGTTCAGTCGCTCGGTCATGTCCGACTCTTTGCTACCCAATGGACTGCAGCACACCAGGCTTCTCTGTCCATCACCGACTCCCAGAGCTTGCTCAAACTCATGTCCATTGAGTCAGTGATGCCATCCAACCATCTCATCCTCTGTTATCCCCTTCTCCTCCTGCCTTCAATCTTTCCCAGCATCAGGGTCTTTTCCAATGAGTCATTTCATCACATCAGATGGCCAAAGGAGTTTCAGCTTCAGCATCAGTCTTTCCAATGAATATTCAGGAATGATTTCCTTTAGGATTGACTGGTTGAATCTCCTTGCAGTCCAAGGGACTCTCAAGAGTTTTCTCCAACACCACAGTTCAAAAGCATCAATTTTTCGGCACTTAGTTGGAGTAAGTCCAACTCTTATATCCATACATGACTACTGGAAAAACCAAAGCTTTGACTTAGATGGACTGTTGTTGGCAAGGTAATGTCTCTGCTTTTTAATATGCTGTCTAGGTTGGTCATAGCTTTTCTTCCAAGGAGCAAGCGTCTTTTAATTTCATGGCTGCAGTCACCATCTCTAGTGATTTGGAGCCCCCCAGAATAAAGTCTGTCACTGTTTCCATTGTTTCCCCATCTATTTGCCATGAAGTGATGGGACTTGAATATATATCAAGGCTCTGTCTATTCTTTTTTTTACTTTTTATTTTATATTGGAGTATCATTGATTCACAATGTTTTGATAGTTCCAGGTGTATAGCAAAGTGGTTCAATTATAGACATACATGTATCTATTTTTCAAAATCATTTCCCATTTCGGTTGTTGCATAATATTGGGCTCAGATGGTTAAGAGTCTGCCTGCAGTGTGAAAGACCTAGGTTCGATCCCTGAGTCTGGAAGATCCCCTGGAGAAGGGAATGGCAACTCACTCCAATATTCTTGCCTGGAAAATCCCATGGACATAGGAGCCTGGTGGGCCCCAGACCATGGGATCGCAAAGAGTTGGACATGACTGAGCGACTAACATACACGCTCACACACAATATTGCGCAGAGTTCCCTGGCTATACAGTAGGTCCTTATTGGTTCTCAGTTTTTTTTTTGTTTTTTTTTTTATTAGTTGGAGGCTAATTACTTCACATCATTTCAGTGGGTTTTGTCATACATTGATATGAATCAGCCATGGATTTAAACGTATTCCCCATCCCGATCCCCCCTCCCACCTCCCTCTCCACCCGATTCCTCTGGGTCTTCCCAGTGCACCAGGCCCGAGCACTTGTCTCATGCATCCCACCTGGGCTGGTGATCTGTTTCACCATAGATAGTATACATGCTGTTCTTTTGAAATATCCCACCCTCACCTTCTCCCACAGAGTTCAAAAGTCTGTTCTGTATTTCTGTGTCTCTTTTTCTGTTTTGCATATAGGGTTATCGTTACCATCTTTCTAAATTCCATATATATGTGTTAGTATGCTGTAATGTTTTTTATCTTTCTGGCTTACTTCACTCTGTATAAGGGGCTCCAGTTTCATCCATCTCATTAGACTGGTTCAAATGAATTCTTTTTAATGGCTGAGTAATATTCCATGGTGTATATGTACCACAGCTTCCTTATCCATTCATCTGCTGATGGGCATCTAGGTTGCTTCCATGTCCTGGCTATTATAAACAGTGCTGCGATGAACATTGGGGTGCACGTGTCTCTTTCAGATCTGGTTTCCTCAGTGTGTATGCCCAGAAGTGGGATTGCTGGGTCATATGGCAGTTCTATTTCCAGTTTTTTAAGGAATCTCCACACTGTTCTCCATAGTGGCTGTACTAGTTTGCATTCCCACCAGCAGTGTAAGAGGGTTCCCTTTTCTCCACACCCTCTCCAGCATTTATTGCTTGTAGACTTTTGGATAGCAGCCATCCTGACTGGCGTGTAATGGTACCTCATTGTGGTTTTGATTTGCATTTCTCTAATAATGAGTGCTGTTGAGCATCTTTTCATGTGTTTGTTAGCCATCTGTATGTCTTCTTTGGAGAAATGTCTGTTTAGTTCTTTGGCCCATTTTTTGATTGGGTCATTTATTTTTCTGGAATTGAGCTGCAGGAGTCGCTTGTATATTTTTGAGATTAATCCTTTGTCTGTTTCTTCATTTGCTATTATTTTCTCCCAATCTGAGGGCTGTCTTTTCACCTTACTTATAGTTTCCTTTGTAGTGCAAAAGCTTTTAAGTTTCATTAGGTCCCATTTGTTTAGTTTTGCTTTTATTTCCAATATTCTGGGAGGTGGGTCATAGAGGATCTTGCTGTGATTTATGTCGGAGAGTGTTTTGCCTATGTTCTCCTCTAGGAGTTTTATAGTTTCTGGTCTGACATTTAGATCTTTAATCCATTTTGAGTTTATTTTTGTGTATGGTGTTAGAAAGTGTTCTAGTTTCATTCTTTTACAAGTGGTTGACCAGTTTTCCCAGCATCACTTGTTAAAGAGGTTGTCTTTTGGTTCTCAGTTTTAAATATAGCAGCATGTGCTGTCAATCCCAAACTCCTTGACTATTCCGTCCCCCCAAGGTTATGTCTATTCTTGGAGAAAATATTTTTTCTGAGATCATGGTCATGGTAACAACAGGTTTCCTTTCTCTAAATATGACTTAATTCTCCTGTTCTCTTTGGTTGCTATATTGGTGATTCATTCATTAAGTACCCACTGACTATCACCATGGTAGGTATTCTGCAACATTTAGCAGGACAGCAAGAGAAGAGTGAGTTATGTTTAGATACTCTGTGGGGCAAGTATTGGGCTAATTATCAAGTAATTACCCAGAAAGAAGTCCACATAATAGAAATGCACTTGTTACAATGACTATGGGGGTGGAAGTTTTCAGACAGAAGTTTATGAAGTGCTGTTAAAAACCCCCAGCAGTGATTTGATTCTAAAGTGCAGTGTTTTCCTTCTCATCCCAACCAAAGAAATTAAGGGAGATCACTTACTGTGAACCACTGAATTTGAAACAAACATTAGCTGTCTCCTAAAGATAATAGTCAACAATTGTGAAAAGCCACTCAAATGATGTAAAAATCAAGATTTTTGTAAGAGCCAGGGGAATAGACAGTTGTTAAATAATCCAGTGTCTAAGAGAAATGAAGTTTTATGTTTTTTTGTTTAGTTTGACAACTGAATTACTCAAATGGCTCTGAATTTTTTATATTGAAAATTATTATTTTCTTTTCTAGATTCACAGTTTTGGTGATTTGTCAGGAGATAGATGCCTGGGATCAGAGATGTAGCCTCACATCAAAATAAATTTTAGTTTTGTTACATGTTAAAATATGTTTAGTTTGTTTATAATACCTTTCCTCTTTTTATAAAATAGGTTGATTTTTTTTTCTTAGAATAAGGCTTATATTACTGTATTCTGGCTTAGCAGAAATGACATTCCACTAATTTTGTACTAAATTATACCTCCTGGTCCAATTTTCTAATTAAAAATGATGTGTGGAATAAATTTTCTAATTACAGATGACATGGTAACAAAAGGTTTTTGGATGAGAGTGTTGGAAATACCCCTGATGGAGAGTTGTCAGATGTCTGGCTGACTAGTAGTAAAAGTCTTCTTTGACTAGAAAACTCAAACCAGATCTGGTCTCTTTCATAGATTTATTTGTCACCCAAAAATCACTTATTGTTTGCCTCCAAGTGCTACAGATAAACCAGAAAGTCAAAAGAGGTCCCTGTCCACATAGAACTTACTCTTTGTAGAGAAGACAGATAATGAGCAAATAATTATCACATACCTTCAGAGAGAAATGGCTTCCCTGGTGGCTCAGTTGGTAAAGGGTCTGCCTGCAGTGCCTGAGACCCAGATTTGATCCCTAGGTTGGGAAGATCCCTTGGAGAAGAAAATGGCAACCCACTGCAGTATTCTTGCCTGGAAAATCCTGTGGGCAGAGTAGCCTGGCAGACTATAGTCCCTGGGGTGGCAAAGAGTTGGACATGACTGAGCCACTTCACTTTCAGATAGAAATAAGTACCAATGACAAGACGGTAAAATAGGACAATGGTGTGGGTGGAGAGTGGTAGAGAGTTCCTTTAGCTAAGGTGGTTAAGAAGGCTTTTCTGAGAAGATGAAGATCAAGGAAAGAATGAATTTGGGCAGAGAGAACCATAAGTGCAGATACCTTGGCCTGGGACAAGTATGAGGTGTTGAGGGTCAGAAAGACTGGAGTGGCTGAAGTAGAATATCCAAGAAGGAGAGTATTAAGACATAGAGCTAGAGATTTCATGGGGAACTGAGCAGGGAGAACTATGGTTCTCAAAGTGGGGTCCCCAGACCAATAGCATTAGTATCACCAGAAAAATCTGTGAGTAATGCAGATTCTCAGGTCCCATCCCAGACCTCCTGCATCAGAACCTGGGGGAAGAGCCTGGCATTCTGAGTTTTAACTAGCCCTCCTAGTGACGTGTGCTCAAACCCAGGACCCACCAATCTAGAGCCTTTTTTGCCATGATAAGTAATTTGTGTTTTATTCTCCATGGGAGGGTTTTAAGTGGAAGGAAATAATGTGATGTAGGCTTCCCAGGTGACACCAGCGGTAAAGAACCTGCCTGGCAGTGCAGGAGACGTGAGAGACGCAGGTTCAGTCCCTGGATTGGGAAGGTGCCCTGGAGGAAGAAATGGCAACCCACTCCCGTATTTTTGCCTGGAGAATCCCATGGACAGAGGAGCCTCGTGGGCTACAGTCCATAGGATGGCAAAGAGTCAGACACGACTGAAGTGACTTTGCACGCACGCAGGCTTTGAGAAGATAACTTTGGCCTTTGTGAGGAGAATGGACAGATTGGTACTTAAGTCTTTTGTGTGTCTATTCTGACTAAAAACTAGCTCAGCAGGAAAGAACAATTAGCAGATTCATGCTGAGCTCTGTTTACTTTTATTGTGAAAGATAATTGTGTTCAATCTCATGCCTGAATTCCAGATGTCAGGTACCTGGAAATGCAAATAGTAATTCCCTACTGTGAGATGTCCGATAACGGAAATTCAAACACACTTGCGGAAATGCAAACCCATTATCAGTTGTCTTTGGATACTAATGTCTTAAGTTGGGCAGATTTTCTAGTTGAAACAAACAATTGGCTTTCACAGTGAAATAGAATTAGAACAGTTGTAAATTAATACGTTGTCTGTTTTACTCTGGATACCAGCCCAGATTTGGTAGGGGATGTGTGTGTGTGTAAAACATGCTTCCTAGAATGAGGACTTAACCTTTGTACCATGAAATCCCTCTGAATATTTACAGAGTCTTCAAGGGATGATCCAAGACTATTTTAGAACAAATCTTTTCAACCACCACTTACATCAGCCATTTTCCCTTCTTTTCTACTCTACTTTCTTTCTTGTGATATGCTTAGTAAAGTCACATGAGGTTATTTGTGCCATAAATTCCACATGTATACCTATACTGTCTCCCATTACTAGAGGCTTTGCCTTTTGGAATATGCCTTCTTGGCTCTGCCAGCTTCCTAGTTAGACCAGATAAGTCTGCTTCATTGAAGGCATGAATCTCACACACCCTGTTGGTGTCAGTCAGACAGACTAAGCCCCAAGAAGTGCTTCCTCCAAATCTCACAGACATTGTGAGAGAAAGCCATGCTTTTCTTTCCTGCTTGTGTTCCCCCTCTCCTTGAGACTCAGACAGAGTGTTGTCCTCTTCTACCTTCCCAAGGACATCTGCTTTCCGTGTTTTGGAGTAAATTTCCCCGTGGCACTTTCTTTCTTTTTAGGCAAGATTCCCATCTTAGATTCTTGCAGAAATCTCTCCTGGAGTCTTCTGACCTACCTCAGTCTGGTCTGGAGACTCTAGACGGGTGGCATGCATTCATCCCTGTCATCATTTCTCTCTGTCATCCTGAGCTTTCTCTTCTCTCCTTTCAAATGTTGGACCCAGTTTTCCTGTGCAGGACTCCATTTCCTGAATTTCTTTCCTCTTTCTTACTTTGTTTTGGAGGAGCACACTTCTCACTTCCCAAGAAAGGGTGCCTGAGAGGTGAGTTGTTTTTGTTTTTTATTTTCTAGAATTTTCATGTCTGAAATTGTCTTTTATCCTTGCACTGTCTAATGGTAGTTGGACGTTGGATGTTTGAAGATTTCCAGATTAAAAGTCACTATTTCCTTAGCACTTTAAAAGTATTACACCATTGTCTTTTCATTTCCAGTGACATTCGGATTCTTAATTCTTTGTATGAAAACTTTTTTTTTCTCTCTGGGAGTCTCCAGCATCTTTTACTTCCACTAGAAATTTCAGAATTCTAGGGGAAGAAAAATTTCACTGTCAAATGCCTAGGTGTGCATATCTTTTCAACTGTTAAGTGGAACCATTATGCTGGTCAGAACTTCAAATCTGAGATTCATGTCTTTCATATGTAGGGAATTTTCTTGAATTATTTTACTGATGATTCGTCTCCATTTTCTCCATTCTATCTGGTGGTTTGGTTTTATTTTAATGTGAATCTATTTGGAAGCTCTGGGCACTAAAAGATATTTGTTGACTCTGGTCTTCACTATAGGGTAATTGGTTGAACTCCTTTCTTTGGGAACTTCTGATGTCAATGTCTTTAGAATTTTCTTTTTGGTTACAATCCCCAGGAAAGACTCTTCCATTCTCCTACCTGGCTGCCAACCTCTGCGAATTGTGTAGATGTAGAAAAGGACTGAGGTCTGAACATTCAGTAAATCTATGCTCTGTCATTACGCTGTTTTCAGGATGGGACCCAAGTCTCAACTGGGCCTGGTTCCCTAATTCAGGGACCCTCTATTACCCTTCCTGAGATTAAAGCTCCAGGATTCTGCTAGGATGGAGGAGGAATTGCCAAAGACTTTGGGGAGCCAACTGCTTCTTAAGTATTCTTTTCACAGATCTTCCTGTTGTTAGCCTCATCTTCCCTACCCCTTCCAGAAGTATTTGGTGCCATTGATTCCTGAGCCACTGGGAGTTCTGCTGTGAAAAACAGACTGTTCTTGCCTTTCTTTGCTGCTGATTTAGAATTGTGCTTTTTTGAGTCTAAGTCAGTTTCCACCTATTCATCTACTTTCTAGCCCTCAACATTTTGTTTTGTCATTTCCTCTCCCATTTTCCTTTGTGAGTTCATGCATTAAAAATATAATTCTTGAAATTGTATGGGATTTGAGAGGGAACAGAATTAAATGCCTGTGTTTAATTTACCATTTAAAATCACAAGTGCTTTTAAACTTATTTGCTTTCCTCTAGTCTCTGAATTGGATTGGAATGATTGGAGAGTTACATGAATTATGGCACCTCTACCCCTACACTTCCCCATTAGAAAGCAGAAATAGATACAGTATGTTTAGATTAAAAAAAAATGTTTCCCCTCTGTGTTACATTTGGTCCAAATCTATTTCTGCTTAAGACAAGATGAACAGGAATATATTTAAATTTCAGAAAGGGGAATGGAGATTAGATAATAAAATCTCCTGAGTGTGTGGGATGTTGAAATGGGTTATCAGGGGAATCCGCTGAAGCTTTCGAGTAGCTGAGTTGACAAAGAACTCCTAGCATAAGCATTGATCTTAACTTGGCTGGCGTTCCTTTGTAAGGCGCGGCAATTAGCACAGGAGCAAGCACACTCTTCTCTTTGTCGGGATTAAGAAATATCTGCAATTTTAACCAAATGCAATGCTCTCATTGATGCATATTTGGATATTGCAGAGTTGGCCCTGAGATCAGGTTGCTTGCATCCAATTAGTACCTGGGCATCATTTTTGAGAGTGGTGGGCATAGCTGCTGCCAGATGGGCAGTGACTCAGTGAGGAGGGTGGAGGGGAGGAGGGGACTCTAGCAGCTGCTGTCAAAAATGCCATGTACAACCTAACAAAATAACATATTTTATAATTTGCTGTTTGAGAAGTGGTTGTGGTTGGAGAGTGGTTGATTACCTCTCTACTTTCACAGAGCCTTGAGGTTTACCTGATCTGCCTTTTATTTTTATTTTTCTGTTATCCTTCCTTTTACTTACAAACATAATTTCATCAGAACATTTTCTGGTGATTTTTCTTTTCTTTCTTACTTTGAGGGTTGGGGTGTGGTGGTGAGCAGGAAAGCTTTTATTTTTTTCGATGGAAGAATTACAGAGCTTGATTCACCCACGTGAAGTTCCCTTCGGGTGTGTGTGTCCCCGTGTACTGTGAAACCAGTGCAGGGAGAAAGCAATCCTAGCTGCGTCACGAAATTGAGTTGGGTTTATGTTTAGCTGCAGAGTCAAACTCAAGAAAATAAAGTTGTTATTTACTGCTTTGCACTGGAAGCTTGGCCATTCCTTGCCTTTTCTGGTTTTGAATTTGGAAGGCCAGCACTGGTGCAACACTTATTTATTTGGCCAGGACGTTCTGATTCCAAGATTCCAAAGGCAGTATTGCGCAGGAGTAAAGAGTCTGGGTTTTGGAGTGAGACGCTGGGTCCAGATGTGTGGGGGTAACTTTGGCCAAACTAGTTAATCTCTCTTAACCTCAGCCTCCTTATTTGTAAAATGAGAATGATGTTTGTGTTTCTCCAAAGACTGCTGTGATGATTAAATGAACAAAAGTAAGCAAAGAGCTCCTGTCACTGCCATAATTATTTTCACTGTTACTACTATTCAGAGAAAGACTGGGACCATCATTAGGTGGAAAGGTGAGAAAAGATATTTTAGAAGAGACTTGGGGTGAGCAAAGGCAAGACAGCTCAGCCTGCTTCTCCTGCAGAATCTAGTGAAAGACCTGTGTAAGCGTGGTTCCACAGCACACTGCGTGTTGTCACTTCAGTCATGTCTGACTCTTTGCGACCCCATGGACAGTAGTTCCCCAGGCTCCTCAGTCCATGAGACTCTCCAGGCAAAAATACTGGAGTGGATTGCCATTTCCTTCTCCATCCACAGCACAGACTAGAAAATAAATCTTGCTTTATGGAGTGTTCACCTAACATTTATCTTATCACACACCAGATCCTTATAAGGCCCATGGAAGAAGCTTGGGGAATCTTCAAAAGTTCAAAGTCCCATTTACAAGACTGCTTCTCTGGTGGCGTAGAAGGTAAAGAATCTGCCTGGAATGCAGGAGACCTGGGTTCGATCCCTGGCTTGGGAAGCTCCCCTGGAGAAGGGAATGAAAACCCACTCCAGTATTCTTTCCTAGAGAATTCCGTGGACAGAGGACCTGGCAGGTTACAGTCCATGGCGTCCCAAAGAGTGGGACACAACTGAGCAACTAACTTCTTCCTTACCTGTGTCCAATCTCAACAGGCAGTGAACACTGATACTGTTGAGAGAGCAATAAAAATCCTGAAATATATTGTTTTTAATGAAAATATTTTAAAATGTCCAAATATTCACAGGAGTAGTTGTACAAAGTAATAGACACATGGAAAATTATCAGAACTATCTAGCTGATCCATTTTGAGACTTGAAGGGAGTATTTTTTAAAAAAGAGCTAGAAAAATAAATAGGATTCCAAGGGTCTATGATGCAGAACTGGGTTTCCTACATTTAAAAAAAATTAAAGTAATGCAAAATTGACTGTGAAAAGAATAGCACTTAGTAAATGAAAGCTTTTCTTTTTTCCCGTGTATCAAATCAAATGCATTTCATAAAGGAATAGGAACCTCGTAAATACGATGAAGCTGCCTTTAAGCATTTACTCCAGGGACTAACAAAAATCAATTGCCTCCTCAAGGTAGATCTTTAATAAAAGATGGCATCAAAATGGTGTTGGAAGCTACATCCACATTATGAAGAAGTGGCCCCTTAAGACAGCTGATTGCCCAGCACGCAGCATCTTTAGTACAGATGCCATTGTCTTTTTTAAAGGAGACTGTTTGATTGAGGAATGCCATGTTGAATACAAAGGTCTATTCCTTCATCTGTTTACCTATTAATGATCAGATTCATTATCTTAAATAACGGAGAGAAAGAATATTTCCAGGCCTTGTAATAACACGAGGGAGTATATTTATGTGTACTTCACAAGAGAACTCCACTTGGCTGATGTCACCTAATTAATCTTTACAGTTGGCCCGTAAGGAAGATGCAGTTTTAATGTCCCCCAATCTGTAGATCTAATAACTAAGGAACATAGACGATAAATTGTGTTTGCCCTGAATAGCTGTTTTAAAGGCGTCTCTACAGTACTGATAATGAAACCCATTTTAAGCTTTGCACACAAGGGGACTTTGACTCAGAGCTTCCTGTATGGGATGCCTGGAGGCTGTTGAAACAGGGAAAATTTGATAGAAATGCTCAGGTCGTCCCAGTTCTTGAAGGAGTAACTGTCTGTGCCATGCCTTGGGGACCTACTAGGGTCTTTTCTCTTTCCTAAATTTTGTAATTCGGGAGGGTTGGGGATGCTGTGTGCAGTACACAATGACAATTCCTACCATGGGAGAGAAGGATTAAAACTTAGTCGTATGTCACTTGATCCACTTGGATGGGGCAGTGAAACAGTGAAAGCTGAATGGCCATAATGATGAGATGGCATCAGAGCAATGAGAGCAATGTTAATGACCTATTTTATTAAATGCTACTCTGCATATTAAAAAGCAGAGACATTACTTTGCTGACAAATGGTTTTTCTAGCAGTCATGTGTGGATGTGAGAGTTGGGCCATAAAGAAAACTGAGCACCAAAGAACCGATACTTCTGAATGGTGGTGTTGGAGAAGACTCTTGAGAGTCCCTTGGACTGCAAGATCAAACTAGTCAGTTCTGAGTATTCATTGGAAGGACTACTGGTGCTGAAGCTGAAGCTCCAATACTTTGGCCACCTGATGTGAAGAACTGACTCATTTGAAAATGCTGGGAAAGATTGAAGGCAGGAGGAGAAGGGGATGACAGCGGATGAGATGGTTGGATGGCATCACTGACATGAGTTTGAGCAAGCTCCAGGAGTTGGTGATGGACAGGGAAGCCTGGTGTGCTGCAGTCCGTGGTGTTGCAAAGAGCTGGACATGACTGAGTGACTGAACTGACTCTCTGCAGACCCAGACCAAATGAACACAATATACTGTGAGGTTGATATTATTATTATTATTATACCAAGTTTACAGGAAAAAAAAAACCATCTGGCTTATGTTAATAAGGAAAAGTGTGGAAAAATCAGAGCTTCATAGGAGTCGTCTTTTGTTTTTTTAATTGAAGTATAGTTGTTTTATAATATTAGTTTCAGGTGTACGACATGGTGATTCAGTGTTTTTACAGGTTATACTCCACTAAAAGTGATTAAAACATGATGACTATAATTCCCTGTGCTGTACAGTATGTCCTTCCTGTTGCTTATCTGTTTTTTTGCATAGTAGTTTATATCTCTTAATCCCATACCTCTACCTTGCTCCTCCTCCTCCCTTCCTCTGCCCCACCGGCAGCCACTAGTTTGTTTCCTATTAATGTGTCTGTGAGTCTCTTTCCATTTTGCTTTATACGTTCATTTGTTTTTTTAGATTCCACTTGTAAGTGATATCATCCAGTACTTATCTTTCTTTATCTTACTTCTTTAAGCATAAGATTCTCCAGGTCCATCTACCTTGCTGCATATGGCAGAATTTTATTCTTTTCTATGGCTAAGTAATGTACTGTTGTGTATGTGTGTGTGTGTGTGTGTATAGTATATATATATTTATCTCACATCTTCTGTGGCCATTTGTTGTTGGACACTTGGGTTGCTTCCACATGATCCAGTTAGTTTTCAGTGTAAATTGTTCCGCAGTAGCTGTGTTTTTGATGTGTTCGTGGGGGAGAATGAGTGTCATGTTTTCTTACTCTGCCATTTTGAACATCTCCTTCAGGGAGTCATTTTTTTCTGGTACAGAATATGGCAACTCACTTTGCAACGTTCCATTGGCCTCTTTACAAGTTTGCAATGTTCCATTGGCCTCTTTACAAGCAGCTCAGTTTTTGATCCAAGAATTTCTTTGAGGTACTATGTCCAGGGATTGGTCTGGGGACTGAGCAAGTGCTGTGCTTAGTCACTCAGTCATGTCCAACTCTTGCGATCCCATGGACTGCAGCCTGCTAGGCTCCTATGTCCGTGAGGATAGGGAGGTGAAAATGGCCCAATGTTTGTCATTAATAAATTCATTCCAAACTGGGCTACGAACTCAATCAATTGGGGAAGCCATGCAGTATGACATCAATGAGTGTGACGGAGGCCAAGTGGAGATGTTCAAATTAAACAGCATTAACAACAAAAACTCCTGTCACATGAGCAGAACCTCTCTCTGGGTTGGATTAGCTCTGGCATTACTTTGCAACTCATGGGCTAGCTATATTCTGATTTCTTGACCAGTATTATGTTTTGTCTGTGATTTTTCACATTAAAATTAAAACATAGGGTCTTTACCTCTGTGATATGGAAACTTTGATATGGAGGCTTAGGAACTGCTGGTGGCCCTGCTCTGCTTTGAAGGATGCCACTGTCATGAGAATGGCAAGAGATAGCGTCATGAAAAGTCCAAATGGCATTCCTATCCCCACTTCTAATCCTCCCGAAGGCCCAGTGGTACTGTTCCTACAATTTGTTCAGTAATTTCTTCAGTTACAGAAATTGATACTCTAGACTATCCTTCCAAGTTATTTCCCTTTCTCTTTTAGCCAGAGGTAGGTTAAGAGATTTCTACCACTTAGGACTAAAAGTGACTTGATTAATTCATTGGGTTGCCTGTGAACCCAGGAAGGGAGGTGAAGGAGGTAGAAAATCAATGATGAACGAGTGGAATCCATCCGGAGAGCACACAGCTAGATAAGGCACCTATGCTCATAAGCTTAAACACAGAGACATGGGTACGCAAAACCAGACAGTTAAGTCAAAATTAAAAGGCAAAAGGATACTATGGGAATTGGAGAAAATTTTTGATAAGAAAAAAAATTCAATTACTGTTTGAAACTGAAGTCAAAGTCATAATTAACGTGCTTTTGCCTGAAAGCTGTTGGGAAATGGATTCTGGTGTTTCTCAGAGGGTCAAAGACAGGACTCTTAAAGGAGGGGAAGCTGGGCTAGCTTTTAAAAGGAGGAGATGCTGGAGGTACTGGGGCAGCCTATAAAGTTGACTCATTTCTTTATTTTTTATTTTTTCAATTAATTTTTATTGGAGTGTAGCTTATTAATAGACAAGTTGTGTTAGTTTCTGCTGTACAACAAAATGAATCAGATTCTTTTCCCATAAAGGTCATTACGGCGTATTGAATAGAGTTC
The DNA here is from genome assembly GCF_019320065.1 of Cervus canadensis. Classification (NCBI taxonomy): domain Eukaryota; kingdom Metazoa; phylum Chordata; class Mammalia; order Artiodactyla; family Cervidae; genus Cervus; species Cervus canadensis. The sequence goes on from NC_057415.1 coordinate 23,640,322, forward strand.
CCTGGGCTCTACAGTAGGTTCTTATTAGTTACATGTTTTATATATAATAGTATGTGGACTCACTTCTTTAGATTGTCTCCAGAACTTACTCTGGCTTCTGAGGGGTCCCCTTCTCTCCTTGGAAGTGGACCAGCATGGCTTTATTGGCTCCATCTTCATCTGGATCTGAACTCGAAGGGTATTATTACCTTCTCAGTATTCAGGGAACATAAAACACATCCTGAATATATCCTGTGAACGTCTTCCATGCTTTCTATTGCTAGCTGTGTTCTTTAGAATGTTAGAAAGATGGTAACGATAACCCAATATGCAAAACAGAAAAAGAGACACAGATGTACAGAACAGACTTTTGAACTCTGTGGGAGAAGGTGAGGGTGGGATGTTTAGAGAGAACAGCATTGAAACATGTATATTATCAAGGGTGAAACAGATCACCAGCCCAGGTTGGATGCATGAGACAAGTGCTCAGGGCTGGTGCACTGGGAAGACCCAGAGGGATGGGATGGAGAGGGAGGTGGGAGGGGGGATCGGGATGGGGAATACATGTAAATCCATGGCTGATTCATGTCAATGTATGGCAAAAACCACTACAATATTGTGAAGTAATTAGCCTCCAACTAATAAAAATAAATGGAAAAGAGAAAAATCTTTATTGAGATGTAATTCATGTGCTAAGCAATTCACCATTCAAAGTATGTAACTCAATGGCTTTTATTGTACTCACAGAGTTGTATAACCACAACCACAATCTATTGTAAAACATCATCACCAACTCTAAAAGAAGCCCTGTCCCTGTGTTAGCAGTTACCCCTCATTTCTCCCTCAGTGGTCCCACTCCCTAGGCCTTGGGTTCCTATCTCATTAGATTGGCCTATTCTAGACCCATTTCTACACATAAATGGGTTCATATTACACGTGCCTTTTGTGATTGACTTCTTCCACTAGCATATTTTCAAGGACCATCTATGTTGTAGGTACATGAAAAATTCTCCTTTATTGCCAAATAATAGCCCATTATATGGATATACCACATTCTATTTTTCTGTTCATCAGCTGATAGATATTTGCATTGTTTCCACATTTTGGCTATTAAGAGTAACAGTGCTGTGAACATTCCATGTACAACTTTTTGTGTAGGTGTATGTTTTCATTTCTCTTGCATATATACCTAGGAATGAATTTGTTGGGTAATGTGAAAACTTTATATTTAACATTTTGAGGAATTTCCAAACTGTTTTATAAAGTAGCCACTTCATTTTACATTACCAGTAGTAAAGTATGAAGGTTCCAGTTTTGCTGTAACCTCACCAGCTCTTGTTTTATGACATGTTTTCCTAATGGTTATGAAGGTGTATCTCATTGTGGTTTTTGTTTGTATTTCCCTTATGGTTGATAATATTGAGCATCTTTTTATGTACTTATTGGCCATTTAAATATCTTCTTCGTAGAGATACCTATTTAGATTCCTTGTCCATTTGTAAATTGGATGGTCTTTTTATTGGGTTTTTATATTTTCTATTATGTCTCATCAGTTATATTATCTAGAAATATTTTTTCCATTCTGTAGATTATCTTTTCATTTTCTTATTCTTTAAAGTCCAAAAGCTTTTAATTTTGAAGATGACGAATTTATTTTTTTTCTTTTGCTGCTTGTGCTTTTGGTGTTGGGTCCAAGAAATATGGATATTGATTTGTTCCTACACAGTTTTTTAAAAACACAGTTCTCTTTTCCATGGAATAGTCTTGGCACCCTTGTCAAAAAAGAACTAACCATAAGTGCAAGTGGTTATATCTAGACTTTTAGTTCTATTCTATTGATCTTTAAGTCCATTTTTATGCCAATACTACACTGTCTTGATTTCTATAGCTTTGTCATAAGATTTGAAATTGGGAAATGTGTGTCTTCCCACTTTTTCAATGTTGTTTTGTATATTCTTGGCCCCTTACATTTCCATATAAATTTTAGGATCAGTTTATAAATTTTTGCAAGGCAGTCACCTAGGATTTCGTTAGTGATTGCATTATATTATTTTGCTCACTGATTGAATTTTGACAGTGTTTGATAGTGATTGCATTAAATCACTTTGGGGAGTAATGCCATATTAGCATTAATTTTTTAAAAATTTTTTATTTTAATTGGAGACTAATTACTTTATAATTATGGTGGTTTTTGCCATACATTGACATGAATCAGCCACAGGTGTACATGTGTCCCCCCGTCCTGAAACCCCCTCCCACCTCCCTCCCCATCCCATCCCTCTGGGTTGTCCCAGTGCACCGGCTTTGAGTGCCCTGTTTCATGCATCGAACTTGGACTGGTCATCTATTTCACATATGGTTAATATAAAAGTATCAGTGCTATTCTCTCAAATCATCACACCCTCACCTTCTCCCACAGAATCCAAAAGTCTGTTCTGTACATCTGTATCTGTTTTGCTGTCTCACATATAGGGTTGTTGCTACCATCTTTCTAAATTCCATATATATATGTTAATATACTGTATTGGTATTTTTCTTTCTGACTTCCTTAACTCTGTATAATAGGCTCCAATTTCATCTACCTCATTAGAACTGACTCAAATGTGTTCTTTTTAATAGCTGAGTAATATTCCATTGTGTATATGTACCACACTTTTCTTATCCATTTGTCTGCTGATGGACATCTACGTTGCTTCCATGTCCTAGTTATTGTAAACAGAACAGCATTAATCTTAATATGTTTTCAGATTAATAAATATTGGAATCTGTTTCTATTTATTCTTTAATTTCTTTCAACAATTTTTTTTTTAGTTTTCAGAGTATAAGTTTTATACTTCTGTTACTCTATTATTAAATATTTTATTCTTTTTGATGCTAATAAAAATTGTTTTCTTAATTCTAATTTTGGATAGTTCACTACCAGTGTATAGAAGTAAAACTTATTTTTGTATATTGCTCTTGTACTCTGCAACTTTGCTGAATCTGCTGGTTAGTTTTAATGGTATTTTTGTTGACACCTTAGGGTTTTGTATATACAAAATCATGTCATTTGAAAATAGATATACTTTTATTTCTTTCTCTCTAATCTCAGTGTTTTTTACTTCATTTTCTTGCCTAATTGTCCTGGCTAGACTCTCCAGTATGATATTGTCTAAAAGTAGTGAGAGTATTTGCTTTTCCTGATCTTAAGCAGAAAACTATCAGTCGGTGACCGTGGAGTATGATGTCAGCTATGGATGTTTTATAGATGCCTTTTATCAGGTTGAGGAAGTTCACTTTTATTTCTATTTTGTTGAGTGTTCTATTAGGAAAGAGTGTTAGATTTTTTAAAAAAGCTGATCATGTGTGATTTGTCTTTTAATCAGTTAATATGGTATATCATATTAATTTGTCTACTTGTTTTCTTGAATACCTGAGAACATTTACATTTGGGTACTCAATGTATGTCATGGCTTAGATTCTCTGGAAGCAGATATTAAGATCAAATTTGGAGTGTAAGAGATTTATTAGGGATCAACACCTATGAAAGAATTGGGAGAAAGCAAGATTGGACAAGGGGAAAAGGTCAAAAACTGCCATATATGTCTGACAAAGTCTTAGCCAATCCTGCAGGCAAGTCTGAAATAGATATTTCCTTTCAAATTCTCCTGTAATGGGTCAAAGTGGCTGGGGCCTTTTGCCCCATCTTGCTCAATATCCCGATGTCAGCTTCTCCATGAAGAGTATGCCCCGGGGCCAGGTAGCTCTCCATGGCTGAAGAGACCCTGAAGGTACTAACAGCCGGAGGTTGTTTGCAGATCACTTGGGCAATAAATCTTCCCTGGAAGGTGCTTTGGGCTGTGCATCAGCATATCAACCATACTCACTCATAGAAATCTTAGATTCTGACTCAAGAAGGTTTGTTGCTGTTATCAGAGGTTTAGAGTAGATTGCAGAGTAGTTTAGGTTGCAGAGTAGATCAGAAGTGTGGATACCCTTCATATACTTTTGTTAGAGTCACACTCAGTAGGCCAGTAGTCACAAATCCCCAAGCAAGTGCCCACACTCCTTCTTGGACTACTTGGCACACACAAAAGTCTATACCCACGGTGTTCAGAGGCTTTGGTGGCTAATTTAAATGTTCTCTCATGAGGAACAGGGCTTGTGCAAATCTGGACACATTCAAGAATAGGTTCCTGTTATTTATGATGACAGAAAATTCTTAGAAAATCTAGTAAGTGAAGTTTTGCGGGCACACCCTTCATTTGAGAAGGGAAGTTTTAATTGAAAATATAATTTAATATGCCTGTTTTCTTTTATTTTTTTTTCATACTGTTGGTCTTTTCTTATCCTTATCTTCATTTTCCTACTAAAAATCTCATGCATGTAACTCAGGAGACCCAGAAACACAGAAACTGTTAGAAAAAAAAACAAAAAGGAAAAGAGATTAAAAACTCACATCTGTTTCTATCTCAAGAAGTCTTGCTTGTAAATCTAGAATAAATATTTGTTCTGCTCCAGGTTTCACTTTTATTTACTCTGGCTTTGTGACTTCAGGTCTCTTTTCAATGGTCCTCTAAAATCCACTTAGACTAGGTTGAATTTACTTGTTCTTTGTTCTCAGAAAATGTGGCATAATGAACAGAAAACCACATTTACACTAATGTGGAGTGTCAATACATGTCATGTAAATAATCCTCTAAGGTCTTACTTACTGGATTGTCTGGGAAGTGGAGGGAGAGAAATTAACCCATCAGTGTTCCTGAACATGGACTAATCTATTCTCCAAGTGAGAGGAACTCTTTGGTATTATTTTTATCAGAATTGTCTAATTACTGTTCTCTGAGGTAAATCATTCTTCCACAAATGAAATGATTTGTCACTCCTTTTATCTGAAATTTGACTCATCAATAACAGAGTCTGATTCATCTCTGTCTCTGAGAGGCTGACATTAAGCAGAGAGCGCAGCTTATGGCCAAGTCTTTGTCAACTCAGAGTATTTGCCTGGGGATACATATGCCTGGCTTTTCAAGTAAGCCTCAGAAGAGGATCCTTACTGGTAACATTTGAAATGAGAACTGAAGCGTCTAAATTCCCCTGCCTTCAATCCTCCCATCCTGAACCCCATGGAAATGATTAATGATTAAATTTAGAGATGACAAGAAACTTCAAGGAATTGCTGTTGGATTACTGCAGATGCAGCCAGTTAAAGAAGGTGACTTTGAGGACCAAGAAAGCATTGATCTGCTTGTGAAATGACTATCTATTCTCCACTTGTGGAAATCAAATAGGCCTCAGGGTAGGTGAGTGAAACAGCCAGGAGGAAAGAGTAAGGAGTGAAAAGAATCCAAATATCTATATCTTGCTTATCACTCACTTTTTTTTTTTAATGAAACACAGCATTTTCTTCTATAACATTGAGCTACTGCTAATTTTCACAATGATTATATCAGACCATCTTAAGTAATCCTGCATATGTGCTCAGTCATGTCCAGCTCTTTGTGACCCTATGGGCTGTAGTCCACCAGGCTCCTCTGTCCCTGGGATTCTCCAGGCAAGAATACTGGAGTGGGTTGCCAGTTCCTTCTCCAAGGGATCTTCCCGACCCAGGGACTGAATCCATGTCTCCTGCATCTCCTTGCATTGGCAGGTGCATTCTTTACCATGGAGCCACCTGGAAAGCCTTCTTAAGTAATCAGCAATACACTTTTCCATTGTTGAATTCTATGTGAGCAAAAAGACACTTCGTATTGCTCTCACCATGTAAATGCTTTGAGGAAGTATAGCAAGGGTTACATGGGAAATGGCTTGCAGTGATGTTTCTGCTGTCACAGTAATCAAGCATTTGTAACCTGCTTAGCCTTTGATCATTTCTTCTCTAGAAATGTCTTTATGTTGAAATTTTAAATTTTATAGGAAAGTCATAGGGTGAACACAAAAGAACTGCTGGAATTTGCTGTGCTAGCTTTCTGATCCCTGAGTGTTATTCAGCTGATGAAACAAATATCTTACAGTGATTCCAAATGGTGAACATTTAAAACCCACAGGGATCTGCCTTTCCTGGAAAGTGGCATAGATCTTTGATTCCTAGTAAACTAATTGTAAAAGCCAGGCATTAACATTTATTGATTACCTAGTATTTGCCAGGCATTGTGCTAATGTGTTTTATGTCTGTCATCTCTTCAGTCTTTTCAACAACCAAATGAAAAAGTTCTTATTCTTGCTTTACAGGTGATTAAACTGAGGCTTAAAAAGTCAAGGGACTTATGAAGAACAGTGAATGATGGAGCTGAAACATAGAGAGAAAGAGTATCATTATTTTTGTTAACCAAATAATTATTATTAAGTATATTAGCTTAATTACATATGTTTTGAAAGGTATTATTAGTATTTTCGTGATTATGTTTACTGTGGAATGATCAGAAAAACATTAAGAAAACAAAAATCACTGTGTTCTTGTAGAGGAGATAAATAATTTTCCCTCTACCTTTTTAGGTTCTTGATTGAGACTCCTCCTCCCCACAATGAAAGACAGATTAACAGAAGAAAAAACAAACAGAAGTTTAATAACACCTCCTGTCTACATGGAGATATACAGGAGAACTGAGTAACTCCCTGAAATGGCCCAAGCCATCACCTTCAATACTATTTTCAGCTTAAGACAAAAGAAAGAGGTTGGGGTGGGTTGGGGGCTGTTAATGGGGAGAGAGGTTACCAGGAAAGACACAGTAACAAGTGAGAGGGGTATGGTGGGCATGCAGATCTAAGTCCTTGCCTTCTCCATTGATAAGAATCTCTAGAGAGTTAGCCACCCTTCTCTTGCTAGTCCTGAGAGGAAGGAATCCTTGCAACTGGATTCCCTTATGAATGTAAAAGTCTCATACAGAAGGGTAACTTCTACTCAGGTTTTAGAGGTTTTCCCGTGTCTGCTGTTTCTTAAACCTTAGCAGCCTAAAATAATTCTTCTACCAAAGAAGTGTATTTGGGGGTGGCAAATTGAGTTCTCTTTCTCTCTCCTCTAATGCTCACCATTATCGTTCATAATGTACACACGAAGTACAAAGTTGGAGTAATAATGGACCTTATATAGCCTGTTTTTTCATATACAAATGTGTGAAAATTTTTCCATATCATTAGTTTTTTTCTAGAGCAGTATTTTAAGTATTTAACGTATGGTGTTATTTCCAGGTAAGGAACCTGTGATTTAGTCAGCCAGTTTCTTATTTTTGACCTAAGTGGTTCCTGATATTCCATTATTACGTGTATTACAATGATCCTTCCTATTAAGCAGTCTGTCTGACACATATTTCTAGACTGCCTTGGAGAAGACAGTTTGTAAGATGTATTAGCTTGCTGAGGATGCTATAGCAAGGTGCCACAAACTGGATGTTTTAGAACAAGAAAAATGTATTTTTTTACAGTACTGGAGACTGGAAGTCCTAAATCAAGGTTTTGGCAGATCCATGCTCATTCTGAAACCTATAGACAAGGGATCCTTTCTTGACTGTTCCAGCTTCTGGTAACCCAGAACATTTCTTGGTTTGTGGCTGTGTAATTCTCCCTGTGTCTCCCTGTATCTCTTTGCATGGTCTTCCTTCTGTGTGCCACTGTGTTCAGATGTCCTCCTTTATAAGGACAGCAGTCATTGGATTAGGGCCCATCCTAATTACCTCATCTTAATTTGGTTAAAGCTACAAAGATCCTCTTTCCAAATAAGGTCACATTATGAGGAAATGGTGGTTAAGACTTGACTCAACTTTTTAGCGGAAAGTGAAAGTCACTCAGTTGTGTCTCTTTGTGACCCCATGGACTATAGAGTCCATGGAATTCTCCAGGCCAGAATACTAGGGTGGGTAGCTGTTCCCTTCTCCAGGGGATCTTCCAAACCCAGGGATCAAGCCCAGGTCTCCCGCATTGCAGGCAGATTCTTTACCAGCTGAGCCACAAGGGAAGCCCAGGGGAGACATAATTCAACCCATCACACAAGGTGTACAGTCTTTATGAGTATGATGTAGGAGTCCTTATTCTCCTGCATGTTCACCAGGACTGGGCAAAATTTAACAAATGAAAAGAGATTTCATGTTTGCCAATTTAAAAGATGAAAAATGATGTGTGTGTATGCTTTGATTTGAGAGTGTTCATTTTCTTATGGGTTGTTACACTCATGTTCAGCCACCCTCAACCCACCGCAATCTGGCTTCCACTCCTACCACTCCTCTGTATCTGCTTTTTCTAGAATGCTGGTGGCCTCCTTCCCACTGAATTCAGTGTTCATTTCAGTTTTTATTTTCCTTGCCCTGGTAAACAGTAATGCATATTTATGTCCCAACTTTCCATCTTGAAATATATTCTAAATCTGCTTTGCATGACAGTGCCTCTCTTGTTTTCTTCCGTTCTCATTGGCTGCTCCTTCTCAGCTCCACCTGCTTCTTTCTCTCTCCCATCCCCTAAATTCTGGAGCTCTTTATGGTTGTGTACTAGGTCTATTTCTTCTTCTTCCTTTTTAAAATTTTAACTCTCACTCCCTAGATGATCACCTGTACATGGCAGGTAAGTTACTACACATGTTAATGGCATATGTAGAAGTCAGAAGTTAGCTACCCCTGAACTTCTGTCATCTTCATCCAATACAATGTATTCTTTCTTGCCTCCAGGTCTACACTTTTTGTTGTTTTTAGTCTGTAAGTCATGTCCAACTCTTTGAAACCCTATGGGCTACAGGCTTCCAGGCTCCTCTGTCCGTGGAAATCTCCAGGCAAGAATTCTGGAGTGGGAAGCCATTTTCTTCTCCTGGAAATCTTCCAGACTCAGGGATTGAACCCGCATCTCCTGCATTGGCAGGCAGATTCTTTACCACTGACTACCTTGGAAGCCCCCAGGTCTGCATAATAAAGAAAGTGAAAGTGAAGTCCCTCAGTCGTGTCTGATTCTTTGCGACCCCATGGACTGTAGCCTACCAGGCTCCTCCATCCGTGGGATTCTCCAGGCAAGAATACTGGAGTGGGTTGCCATTTCCTTCTCCAGGAGATCTTCCCAACCCTGGGATCAAACCCAGGTCTCCCAAAATGCAGGCCCTTAAAACTGCAATAAGAGTTATGTGTTTCAGTTTTCACTTTGCTGAAGTCTACTTTATTTCTCTTTCAGGTTCCACTTAAAAGCTTACTTCCTTTAGGAAGTCTTTTGCTGTTCCCCATCCTCTGGATATTATGTGTCCCTACTTCCCTGTATCAGCAATACTATTTTGACATTGTGAGCGTCATATCTATCTTGCTTACCATCACTGCTGTATTTTTAGTGCCTAGCTGGTGCTTCACATATATTAAATTCTCAATATAAATTTGTTGAGTTAAAAAAAAATCAATATGGGCCTTTATCAAATAAAGCATCCTTGCTTGGTCCAGCCCTACCTCTTGAAATTCATCCTGCCTCTCTCTCTTCTTTTCTGTGATTCATGCACACTAGCCTTTCAGTTCTGCCAAGGAACCCTGCTCCATCATGCTTTAGGAACAATGCCTATGCTGTACCCTCTCCTTGGAATGAATTCCTGTGCCTAGACCTGTCCTTCAGATCTCAGCCCAGGGGTCACTTCTGCAGGGAAGCTTTTCTTGACTCTCCCTTTTATAGATTAAGTGTCTGTGAAGCCTCTGCATCCCTATGTTGAAACTTTAAACTGTGGTGATTGGGCCTTTGTGTGGTAATTAGGTTTTGACAAGTCATAGGGGAGACTTCTCTGGTGGTTCAGAGGGTAAAGCATCTGCCAACAATGCGGGAGACTCGGCTTCAATCCCTGGGTCAGGAAGATCTCCTGGAGCAGGAAATGGCAACCCACTCTAGTATTCTTGCCTGGAAAATCCCATGCACAGAGGAGCCTGGTGGGCTCTATAGTCCAAGGGGTCGAAACGAGTCGGACATGACTGAGCGACTTCACTTCTTCATTTCCCTTCAGGGGTGGGGCCCATGATGGGATTAGTGTCCTTATGAGAAGAGGAAGAAATCAAGCTGTCTTTCTCTCTGCTTCATGTGAATACAGCCCTCTGCAATCAGGAAGAGAGTCTTCACCAGATACTGAGTTGATCTTGAACTCCCAACCTCTAGAATGTGAGGATAAAATGGCTGTCATGTAAGCTACCTAGTCTGTGATATTTTGTTATGGTTTATGGTAGTCTAAGATGCACCCCATTCCCCTCTCCCAAACTCTCATGTTATATTTTCTTCAAAAACACTTATATTAGAGCCATTATCTCAGTATTTATACATTCATTAGAGGGTATATTTAATTAATGTTCATCTTTCTAATAGACTATGTTCCATAAGAATAGGAATTATCTATTTTGACTTATCATTGTATTCCCATTCAGCCACCAATAAATATTTGTTGAATGAAAAAAAAAAAGAATGGATGAATAAATAAATGAATGAATTCCTCTCCTTTTATCCTCTGAGTTTCTTCCTTTTTCCCTCCCTTTCTTCTTTTCTGTACTCTTCACAGTGCTAGCTAGGGCAACTTACTATAAAAACAGGAGTACTAAAGAGTTTGTCTACATTAGGATAACTACGTAAGACTCTTAAGATCATCTGTAACTGTCTCCATTACCAGACAGGAGTTCATTCACCTTCCCTGAGGCTTGGACTGATAACAGACTTTTTCAGTCACTGGTAGCTCATGACATTTCAATTTGTTCTGTTTTTCAGCAGTTTTGATTGTTTGAAAACTCTCCATGTACCAAACCAGCAACCATCTTCTTAAATTCCTCTCATTTATCCCATCTCAGCCCTCTGCAGCAATACGTGATAAAATTATTCTCTCTTTGGAGTGACTCCTTTCATGTAATTATGGGCAGGTATTAGGGATTCTCCTCCCCTGCCCAGGACTCTTGTCTTAGTTCCATTCCTTTCAACAATCGCCATCCTGTTTGTGTTTGATGGCTCTTTTGCTTCTTTCTCTATCAACTTCCTTTTCCTACCTTTCCTTCCTTCTCCCTGATTTTCCTTTCCTCTTCCCTTCCTCCCCCTCACTCCTCTTGTTTTCTGTTTTCTTTCTTTCCTTCCTCCGTCCTGCTTCCTGTTTCTCTGGTCTTTCTGTTTTCCCACTGCTCTTCCTTTCCCTCCTCCCTTTCCTTCTTCTCCTTTCCTCTCCATCCCTTACCTTCCCCTACTTCATTTCCCAAATAATATAAAGCAACTAGGTGATCTCTAGTTCTCTTTTTTCTCTTAAATATCAGACCTACTCTGATTATCACAGTGAACAGAGAAGGAAGAAGAGAGGGACGTTCCCAGTCATTTTGATAAGAGTGCCTGTTATGCTTTCCTCCACACTAGATGAAAATGTTAAACAGGATTGAGCTCTGTACCAAAAGCTGAGAATGCTACTAAAACTTCCCTTCAAGGTAATACTGATCCATTAATCAACACTCCCAGTTATTAATATGCTGTCTCCAAGCCCATGTGGAAAATGTGAACGGTAATGTAATCACCAGGAAATCTTGAAGCTAGATTTAATATTTCAGAGAAACCCATTCATTGATTTATTCACTCAATTGAGTGCCCACTTAATATGTAGCCCTGACATTTTAAACTGACTATTTTGGTCATGGCAGCTATAACAGAGATTTGAAATTTGAGAATGTCAAGCTTCTGTCCACTCAAATGTCACATAATTACTTTCCTGTCTGTCTTGATACATCCAGGAAGTATACCATAGCCACCGACCAATTTTGTATTCTGTCTTAGGTCTATCTGCTTTAACTTTAGAATTTCCATTCATTGACTCATCTGATACATAAGTGCGCTGCTGTGGCGGTGCTTCCACCTTCTTGGCTAAATGAAATGGATATTGTGACCATCTCCTTTCATTAGATCAGCAATGCTGCTTTAGCATCCCAGAAGAAGCTCCAGTCAGGCTCCATAATGCATGAATGATGGAATCTCTGAATCACTGTCTGTGTTTCTGGATTGTTCATCAAGGGAGAAGTCCTGAACAAAGGCTGGATATCAGAGTAGATCATTGTTCCATCTGCAGTGGGGCCTTCACTTAAATCTTGCAGTTTTTCTAAATGTGTGATAGGACATCCTTCCTTTCTTTCCAACTCACTGTTCAAGTGATCACCAAATCCCATTATTTTTTTCCTATGTCTTAACTCTCCTTGGTATGTGTCCTCCCATCTCCATCCTTACTTCTACTTCTTTATCTAAATCATCATCTTCCATCTGAATTGCAGCTGGAATATTCTAGCAGGACTCTCTTCCTCCTGCTTTGCCTCCCTCCAGACAGTGTTCACACTGTAGCCAGATTGATGTTTCAAAAGACAGATCAACTCAAGTCATTCTGCTGCTCAAAAACCTTTAGTAGCTCCCTATTTATGAATTTATTTATAAATACCATCTCACTAGAAAACACGTGTGTGTGTGTGAAGTCACTTAAGTCGTGTCTGAGTCTTTGTGAACCTATGGACCAGTATCCCACCAGGCCCCTCTGTCCATGGGATTCTCCAGGCAAGAATACTGGAGTGGGTTGCCATGCCCTCCTCCAGGGGATCTTCCCAGACCAGGGATTGAACCTGCATCTCTTTTGTCTCCTGCACTGGCAGGTGGGTTTTGTTTTTTTTTTACCATTAGTGCCACCTGGGAAACCACTTATACTTACTTATCCTGGAGCATATTACCTATTTAAGGTAATAGGTTTAAGCACACATTACCTACTTAAGGAGTAAATGTGTACAGCCTGGTCGCCTTTTTGGTTAACAGGCACTGCTTTGAGACTTAAATGTAATGGAAGTGTGAAGCCCACTCTAGCAGCCCTTCTGTCACCAATTTGAACCCCATTTCCTTGCTTCTATAGTTTTCTCAGCTCACTAAAGACATCCCTGAAGGCTTCAATCTATCTAAATTGTAAGATAATCTGCTATTTCTCTTTCTGACTTACTTCACTCTGTATGACAGGCTCTAGGTTCATCTGCCTCACCAGAACTGACTCAAATTAATTCCTTTTATGGCTGAGTAATAGTCCATAATATCTTCTCTATCCATTCACCTGTCAATGGACATCTAGTTTGTGTCCATGTCCTGCCTATTGTAAATAGTACTGCAGTGAACATTGGGGTACATGTGTCTTTTTTAATTAAGGTTTTCTCAGGGTATCCTCCAATTAAACAATCTTCTATTAAGGTAGGAAGTTTCAAGAAGCCCCAGCCCTCTACCCCAATGAGTGGTAGTGTCAGGCCCAAATACTGACCATGAGTTCCACGCCATATTGTCAGTGGCTTTGCAGCTCATCTGTTCCAGAGTGTGGTGTCTGAACAGATTATGTGGTGTCTATAATCTGTGTTTGGGCTTCCCTAGTGGCTCAGATGGTAAAGAATCCACCTGCAATGTGGGAGATCTAGGTTCGATCCTTGGGTTGGGAAGATACCCTGGAGGAGGGCATGGCAACCCATTCCAGTATTCTGACCTGGAGAAGCCCCATGGACAGAGGAGCCTGGCAGACTACAGTCCGTGGGATAGCAAAGAGTCAGACATGACTGAGTGACTAAGCCCACAGCATAGTCTCTGTTTATTGAGCTTTCTATTCCTTTCTCAGACCTTGAAATTGTCCATTCTAGGATTATCCACGTGTACCCAATTTTCTAAGCTCGCTATTCCCTCTTCCTCTACCCTCATGTGCCTCAGTCAGTGGGACTAAACTGCTGACTTAGTCCCTATTCCAAGATTTTATTTCAGCAAAACCTAGTATAACTGAGACTCTTGTGAATCTCCCACTGTCCCAGTGCCCCTGATAGGAGGTTTATCAGTCTCATAGTCCATCCATAAATATTACTTGTCTGCTGGCTTCTGAGCATTGTCCTCACAGCTGCCTTCACGGTACCTGGACTGGTTCTTTCCTGAGTCTGTGATGGGTTTGCCTATTTAAGTGGAGTTCACCTCTCAGTCCCAAACTTACCTACATGTGCCATGGTAACTTCACTGTGGGAAAGCATGATTCTTCCCATTATTTGACTTACAACACAATCTTTTTTAAAGCTAACTTTCCTTGATCAAAGGCTATGTGCCAGTCATAAAACATTCATAAACATCATGATCTTCATCATACAGGTGAGGGAACTATGCCTCTGAAATATTACATGACTCTCGCAAGATCACTTAGCCGATAAGTGGTGGAACCAAGATTCAAATTAGTATCATTCTGATTTCAAGCATAAAATAGCTCTTTCTCTGCAAATTGGAGCAGAAAACACTTCAGACACGTACAGAAATATTTCTGAGCCACTAAAGGAGGTTGAGTTCATGATAAGTGTTCCATCATTACTCTTTGTTTTGAATGTTGAGCCAGTATCACTGCTTTAAGCCTCTCTTATTGATTGTGGCCCAGACAATGATAAAATTATGAAGTGGAACCAATCAAAAGCTCTCTGAAATGAAGGAACTTGGAAAGCCCTGAAGATATTTAACTGGATTGCTAAAGGTGACAGAAGATGTGGTTAAAAGCACATTTTAACCCATTGAAAGGCTGACAGTTGCTGGAACAACTTTTCCCAAGTTGGTGAGGGTATTTGAATATGAGAATCAGATATAAATACAGTGTAAACAGTGGTGCGCTTGGGCTACTCTGAGATCACAGGGTGATCAAACTCTGAGGCAACTGATGGGCCAGCAGAGTGTTCATAGGGAGTGACACAGAAACGGCATCAGGAGAGAGGCCGGGTGCCATAGGAGACAAGTAAATGGGAAACTTTCTAAAGAAGGTACCGCCCTCAACATGGGAAGGGGCTAGAGCAGTAGGTCCCCTTCGTCTCTAGCAGGGGCTGGTTAGCATACAGGATGTGAGGGCAGTTCCTCAGTGAGTGAGCATACAACTGAATGGCCCTGTGAACATGTGAGTGAGCATGTGTGAGCTGAATAAGCTCCTTTAACATCAGAATGGGCTTGTAAAAGATCTCTGTGCATTGTGAAACATGTGTGACCATGTGTAAGATTGGAGTGAATTTGTATATTATTTGAAATAGGGTAGGTGACATCTAAATAAACACATGACTATGGAAGATCAGAATAAATAGTTTAACATATGAAAGATTTAGGTAAGTATTTTTTAACAATGCAGTGAACATGTGTGTCATCTCAGCAAGCACATGTACTATCTGATGAGGTTTTGTGATGTCTCAGGTATGACTTTCTGAACTAGCTCATGCATGATCTGAATATCAATGTGTAATGTTTGAACTCTTTGCTACTTAAATGAATATGTTTTCTAACAAGCTAATGTGTGTATCATTTTAGTGAAGGTATGTGTCACCTGCATTAGTGAGGATGTGATCTGAGCAGGCAAATAGAACATCTGAATGAGGATGCATAACACCTAAATTGACAGGTCTCAAACTGGAGCATATGCCAGGATCATCTGTAGGACAATGTTAAGCTCACATGGCCAGGGACTCGTCCCAAGAATTTCTGAATCAGAAGATCTGGGGTCAGGTCCAAGGATACGCATCCATGTGATCCTGGTGCTGCTGGCCTAGGAAACACATGCTAAGAACTACTGTTTTAATGACGTGTAACAGTTATGTGTAGCATTTCAGTGAGCTGGTTAGTGGTACATGGACACATGACAGATCTAAGTGAACACATGTGTATAAGGGACATATATGTCACCTGAACAAACACTGTGGCAACTATACAAGCACATGTAGCATATGATATGTAGGGAACATAAGTGAACCTTGATGTATGTGCAAAAACATCTAAATAAACGTGTGTAAATATGAGGAATATCTGAATGAATGTGAGTACCATCTGAGTAGATAGAACATCTAGAAGATGTGTGTATGTTTTACATCTGAAGGCACTCATATGACTAGGCATCTGTACAAATAATTACTGTGCATTATGGGAAATGCAGCAATGAATGTCCAGGGAACAAAGATGCACAAGAAACAATAGCTACATTCGGAGCAGAAGCTGCTAGAGGAGAAGGGAGTGGAAGATGACCGCTTAGGTCTGTTTTAAGTGCTGGTTAGGTCTATGGCTATACCACCCAGAATGAGTCCCTTCTCATCTGATCTCGGAAGCTAAGCAGGGATGGGCTTGGCTAGTGTTCGGATTGGAGACCACGTGGGAATACTTAATACTATAGGCTTTTTTTTTTTTTTTTAACAAAAGCTGATTATGAATTCTCCAGGCTAACAAGAGGAGGTAGGTGGTGAAGGTCATTCTATAAGAGAGCACAGATTAAGAAAAGGCATAAAACAAAATAGCTTGGTGTATTTGGGGAACCAAAAGTAGTCTGAGATTTCTGGAATAAAATATCATGTGGTTTGCAGGGGCTGAGGCTAGAGGGTTTCCCAAGGGATCAGATCGTGGAGATCCTTATGGTCCATGATATGGAACTTGATGATTTTTTTCTCCCAGTAAGTGATACAAAAACCAATGAATTGGATTTAGGTAGAGAATTAATGTGATGGGTTTATGTTCAGAAATAGGACTTTGGAGCCTGAATGGGAGATAGACTGGAAAGGGAGCAGGAAATCTGCTGCAACATCTATTTGCAACAGACAATGAGGTCTTCAACTATAAAAAAAAAATGCAGTGGAAAATAAGGGACAAAATTAGGATCAATTTTAGGAGATGAAAGTCCATAGGACTTGTGGACCTGTGCACTGGTGCGTCATGAGTCTCAGGTGAAATGAATGGGCAAGACCAGGAATATGGAGAATGGACTGGAAAGAATGATGTATTTGCTGTTAGACACTGTCAACTTGGGTGCATCTTCAGCATTCAGAAGGTGATGTTGTACACTTGGGGCTGAAGCTCAGGAGATAATCCAGGTCAAAGATAGAAATTTGGAAATGATTAGTCAGTGCTAACTACACTCATGGGAATGGCCAGGCTTTGGTGAAAAGAGCAAAGAGGCCAGAGAGGGGGCTGCCCAGGATCATCAGCATTTGAGGGGTCGGCAAATGAAGAGACTGAAACAAAAGAAAATCAGGTGGAATACTGGAAAGGTAGAGGGATGCAGAATCGTGTGACCCCATGAAACATCAAGTTCTTTTGAAAGTCGGGGGAAATTCATTTCATTTCAATGATTTACAGACAGTCCTGGATTGAGAGTGGGTGGTTCAAGAGGGAGACTCACGTTCCATCCTGGCTGGGCCACCAGGTGCTTTTGTGGCTTTGGTTCATGAATTTGAGTCTATGGGCTTCAAAATATGAAAAATGCTAAGGCAGTCTTGACTGTGAGAGAACAAGAGCTTGGTAGTTTCTGTTTTGCTCTGTGAATGAGAGTTCAGACTGTCCTTGAAATGCTTGTTACAAGGGCAGGCTCTGGCATTGCTCAGTCCTGGGTTGAAATCCTGAAGGCGTTGTTTTCTAGTTCTTTGACCCTGGATAAGTTACTTAATCTCTCTAAGCCTCAATTTCCTATAAAATAAGTCAAACAGTAGTAGACTTGTGGGGTGGTTTTGTGTGAGTATTTAAAGAGACACGCCATGTAAACTGCTTAGCACAGTGCCTGGTACAGGGTAAGTGTTCAAACAGACAAACCCATCAATAGCAACAATAAAACGCTACGAACTCATGATGCTGGAGGAAGTCAAATTATTAGATCATCAGGAAAGTCTTTTCCAGCCCCACATTATTTGTGTTTGCTTCTCTTTTTGTCTGCGATCCTGAAATGAGACACTCAGTAGACATTTATGACCTACACATTGACTAGGAAGAAAGATTTGGTTTCTGACTTCTGACATGTATTACACAGCAAGAAAAAATAATTCTGATGGGGGGAAGAAAAAACCACCATAAAATGCAAATACACTAAAAAAAATATGGCTTGCTAGGCAATGCCCCTCCTCTTCTCCCGCCCCGAGGCAGCTGAGGAGCCTGTGCTGCATGGAATCCAAAGAGCATCTTTTGCTAATGACCTGTAATAAATTGCTTCCTCAATCTAATCACTGGGACGGGTAATTATCTGTTTCTCAAAATATTGCGATAAAATGAGAAGGCGTCATGAGCTTGGGGGAAATATGGTGGCTGATTACTCCTTTCTCTTTTATCACACCTGGTCAGAGGGTCTCATTACTTCTTTTATGAGAGTTGCACGGTTAGCATTTTTTCATATGTGCAATGTCTAGAAAAATGTGAGACTGACAAAAAGTGGCTTATTAATATGGATCCCCAACTAAATTTAGGACCTAACAAGGTAGAAAGATAAAGCAGTCTGACTCAAAGCCAATGGCACAGAGCAACTGAGAAGATGAGAAGATCTCACCTTTCTGGTGACAGGGACTATTTTGCAATGCAAAACCATCCTCATCTCCACGCAAAGGCAGGCTAGTGAGACTGAGCAGATTAAAGGCAGGACCCTGGAAAGAAGAAAGAGTTAGGTTTTATCTTCTACTCATTTTATTTTTATTTATGAAAAAGCATAAGATTGCATTTCAAGGTATTATTTGAGCTTTTCACCTCTGTATAAGTCCTCCACCCTTCAATTCCTCACACTTTGCTCAGCTTATCAGCTTGAAATAAAACCTCATTGCTCTCAAACCCTGAAAACACTACAGTTATTATGGAGATGTATTTTGGAATACACTTTTTTGTACACTAGCATTTAAGAAATTTTAAGGAACTATATTGTGATAATACATGGGATGGACTTAAAAGATGGTTTGTCAGAGAATTTTCTCTTTGTGTGTGTGTGTGTGTGTGTGTGTGTGTGTAGTTTTGGTTGTAGCTCACATTTATTAAGCACATTGAGTAACCAGGTGCTTTTCCAAGTTCTTATTTAGCATTTAATCCTCACAGTTAGGACTCCATTCTTAAGACTCCTAGTGATACTGATCAAGGTTCTTGGCCTTCCCCATCAATAGGAACTGACTAGAGCCCAGACGAGAAATTCAGTCAAGGCTTTATTTGGGCCACCGCTGTAGCAAGGGGAGCAAGAAAAAACAACAGGTTCCCTTGCTTGCTCTCTCCCTGAGGGAGAGCACCCTTGTTCCTTATATGGGATGAGGGTAGGGATGTGTCCACGAGTCTGGCCTGAGGGGTGGATTAGGTGCTTTGCCCACCCCTCTGGTGGTGGTGAGTGCAGGGGGCATGCTCAATATGCTGCTTTTGCTCCCAACACTCTGTTTTTGCTTCTAGCTCTTCTGAAGTGGTAGTAGGGATTTTTTGGTCTTTTTGTGTCTTTTGTCCAGAAGTTGCCCAACTGCACTACACGCAGTTATTTTCCCTCCCATATAGTTTCTTTCTGTTTTGTTGCCAGAGGAGAGGTTTGTCCAGGTATAAACACTGCAGCACTGCAGCAAATGGTCCCAGGTCCTGGCCTGTCTCACTAGGATACAGTTAGAGCCCACAGTTAGGATTATTATTTCATTCATTCTGTAGCTGAGAGAGCTGAATTTAGTGATGCAAAGTAATTCACCCAAAGTCACATAGCTAAATAGTGGTGGAGTAGGGTTTGAACACGGGTCTGCTTGATTCCCAAACCTACTCTTTGAGCCACTGGGCAATACTTGTGTGTACTAAAAAGTATGTGCAAGTGAATTCAACCTTAAGAAATGCACATTCTTTTCCCCATTGCTGTGTTCTGCTTAGCTTGCTGTAGGCACTTTGTGCATCCCTTTCTTACATTTACATATTGCTTTGTGTTATTAGTTTATGTTTATTTTATTTTTTATCAATGGCTCTTGATTTTCTTGTGCAGTAAAAGATGGTGATGGCCATCATGAATCTCTTTGAGGATTTATCAAGGTTAGGACCTCTCTCAGGCAAAATGTGTGGGCATGTAGGCTGGATTAATGCTTCAGTGATGACTTATGTAACATTATACCTTTTCCCCATCAAAATATGATTTGGGTGTTCTTAGATTTTCTAGACATGTTAGATCACTCTTTTATTTAGTATCTCAATACTGAGTACTTCATAAGGGAAATCTGGTCTCTTTCAGAAAACATCTCAGTGCTTGCTGTTAATGCTTCTGAGTCTTTGTTGCCACACGTTACCTCTGGGTGCAGCTGCAGACAGCTCCAGAATGAGCTCTGGAGAGTGGCTGATACGCTTAGTGAGGATCTGAGCATACCTTGAGGTAATTTAAGGAGGGAAAAGGGGAAAAACTAATAGTTCTTTTCCCCCAGATTTCTTATTGGATACTCTACTCGACATACAGCCATCTTGTTGAATAAATAATGAATGAATAAATGAAAGGATAAATCTACAGACCCTTTAAATATGAATGAACCAGGTGGTTCAAATCCATGCACAAGACTGTAAAGTCCTTAAGGGCAAAGTTTTTTTCTATATTCTTTACCATTTTATGAAAGTGAAAGTGTTAGTTGCTCAGTTGTATCCAATTCTTTGTGACCTCATGGACTATAGCCTGTCAGGCTCCTCCGTTCATGGGATTTTCTAGGCAAGAATACTGGAGTGGGTTGCCATTTCCTTCTCCAGGGGATCTTCTTGATGCAGGGATTGAACCCAGGTCTCCCACATTGCAGGCAGACTCTACCATCTGAGTCACCAGGGAAGCCATTGTATACCTATAAGCTAATGCTAAAAAACTATTTGTTGAATATATTAATGGAATAAATCCATTAGCTAAGTATATTGGTACACTAAAGAGAAAACTAAGGCCCCTTTTTAAAACTTCTTTTAAAACCAGGCCATAGGCTGTTTAAAGAATGTTTCCAAATACAAGAGCATTATTTGCCCCAAAGAGAATAACACCATTACCTCTTCAATGCTGTTTATAGAATATCACCCTTTCTCACTTATTACTTTTCTAGTTGTGATGGAATTTGGATGGAATTTGATGGAAATTGCCTTTTCCATTATAAAGTGAGCTATACACTTGATGAAAGTAGGAAAAACTTTTATCTGTATACCACTGTATTTCCAGGTTTTGGATGGAGGCAATAAATATTTGTTGAGGGAGACCTATTTAATTGATGAATGGATGATTAAGTCAATCAGTTGATCCATTCATGGACTATGGGTTGGCTTAGATGATAATCATCTTGCAAAGGTTTATTCCATTTGTATTCCTGACCTAAACCATGGAACCTGGCCTGAGTAGGTATTTGATAGATACTTGTTGAATGAAATAAATACATGTATAAATGAGTCTTGGATAAGCCCTTACTGTCCAACTTGGGACTCTGTTAATGAAGGCAGGGGCCATTAGTAATTATGCCAGGATATCAAGCGTAGACCAGAATTTCCCAGACACACTGGGAAGTCTGGTCACCCTATGGATAAAGATGATACCAAAGTAGATTTTTGTTTAGGGGAAATACAAGAAAATATCATTATAATGCAGTTCCCCTGAACATTTTTTTAAAATCCCACCCTACACCATAAATTAAACAGTTAAGCTACACCTAATATTTACTTTGGAAATCACAAGATCCTTTCTATTTCCTAAAAGTCCTGAAAACTGGAAGATAGGCTCAAAACAGGCTGGAGAGCAATTGGGCTTTTGTCTCCTGGCCTGATACATAAATCATAAATCATTACAACAATTTGTGTTTTGTTTCACTAGCCTTTGGGAAGAGAATAAACATCCTCTGGCAATGCTGCTCTCCTAACACTCTTGCTTACTGCAAATGTTCCCAGCCTGCTTTGGTCTGAAGTTTCTTCTTAAGGTGTCTCTGGATCATAGCACAGCCTTCACTTCTATCCACCTTAGAACTAGATCCATTTACATAGCTCAGACTATTAATAGAACTAGCTAATCTCTAGAGCCGGTGATGTTGGGAATGAATGGGGGCCACATTCATTCTGGTTTATGGTCTTCTTCTCCTGTTTGTGGACTGCAGAATCTTCTACTTCTCTCAAGCTAACTTTCTGGCAGTGTGAAAGGGTGATCTCAGAGTTAGAAGGCAAGGCTGTGGGCTGAAGTCATAGTTTGCTACTCAGATAGCGATGTGACCCTTTCTGGGCCACTTTTTACTCCTGTGTAAAGAGTCGTGTTGTAAAGATCACAATATTAAGGGAACCTTGATGTGAAGGTGCTGTGTAAACGTAAAGGGCAGTACAGAAACTGTGAAGGCCTAAACAGATCAGCATCCTACAGCTGCTCTGGACATCATCCATGATAATACTAGGATACTGCCAGGTTCTATGACACTGTCTGTACTTCTCTTCTATTTAGAAAACAGTTAATGATGTTATTGTTCAGTCACTAAGTCATGCCCGATCCCTTTGCGACCCCATGAACTACTGCACACCAGGCTTCCCTATCCTTCACCATTTCCCAGAAGTGACTCAAACTCATGTCCTTTGAGTCAGTGATGCCATCCAACCATCTCATCTTCTGTCACCTTCTTCTCCTCCTGCCCTCAATCTTTCCCAGCATCATGAGTCAGCTCTTTCCCAGTGAGTCAGCTCTTCTCATCAGATGACCAAATGTCGGTGGAATCTAGTGATCATAAGTAAATTTTGCCTATTTTTTGACACTCTAACTTGCCAGTAATGAAATCATATTGTATATGTTCTTAGATTTTACTTCTTTTTACCATAATATTCCTATAACTTAATTATATTTCATGTTGTTCTGTATGAACAAAATTCACCCATCTTCAATGCTGTTAAGTATTCCATGGCTTTTTCTTTTCTGTTGTTGTTATTACAAACAACAATCCTATGAACATCCTTTTATATGTGTCCTTGTGTGAAAGTGCAAGTATTTAAGGGAAAATTTTGCATTATGAATAATTCACATCTTTAGATTTACTAGATTATATTTAATTATTTTCTTCAATGGGGAAGATAAATTGACATATCCACTAACAGCATGTGAATTTTCTAATTCCTACACATCCTAGCCAACACTTGATATTGCTCAACTTTTTAATATTTGCCAATCTAGTGGTTATAAACAGTACTGCATTATGGTTTTAATTTGTATTTTCCTGATTACAAAAGAGGGTAATTTTTATTTAATACATTTACCCACAATTTGGATTCCCTACTCTGAAGTGCCTCATTACATGTTATGCCTATTTTTTTTACTTGACTATCTTTTTCTTATTGATTTGTTGGTACTCTTTATATTTTTTGAATACTAATGAATTGTTAGTAGTTTGTGGTAACTATTTTCTCTCAAATTGTGGTTTGAATTTCAGTGCATTTAAAAATATTTTTATGTTGGAAAAAGCTTTTTTGTTTTTTTTTTTCCCCTGTAGTCAAATTTAACTCTTCTAATGGTCAACCATTTGTGTCACATTTAAGAAAACATTTACTACCTTGGCTCATAAAATATTCTTCTGTAATGTCCTCTAAGATATGTAGAATGTTGCCTTTTGCATTTTTCTTTAATTCACTTGGAATTAATTTTGGTGTATGATATGAGATGGGACAAATTTAATTTAAATTTCCTATGAATAACTAGTTGTCCCAATGCCTGTTTTTGGAAAGGCCATCCTTTGCTGTATTTGCAGTGTAAGCTCAGATTTCCATGTATCCATGGATCTATATTTCCAAGTAGCATTTTAAAAAAGAGAAAGAATCAACCTCACTAGAGCTTTCATTTATTGAGAGCTTAGTTTGGACTAGGAACTCTGCTAAAAGCTTTTTATATGCATTGTTTTATTTGACCCCCAAATAATCCTGTTGAGATTGATGGGCACTATTCATTTTATCCTCATTTTACTTATGAGTAAACTGAATCACATACATGAATTTCATAAATTAAGTACTCAACATTTCCTAATAAGGAGTGGAGACTGGCAATGAACTCTATATGAAAGACATGTTTATTTTGCAAGGCACCATTTGAGTTTGAGAAACCAGAATGTATCCTTAAAACCCTGAGTTTTTAAAATGCCTTTTTGAAGCTTTAAATTTTATTTCAAATATAGTCTCAGTGGGGGAAATGATGTGAGCGCACTTCCTGCTCACCTCTTCTCCTGCCATTCTGTCTCGAAAAGCTTTGTATGGACTATTTTGCCAGAATCTACTCACTTTATAAGGATTAGTACATTCATTCAACATGAAGCAAAACTGTTTATTATTAACTCACAGATACTTTAAATGAACGTGCTTCTTAATGCCTGCGTTTGGGTGATCCAGTCAGCTTTATAGGGCTTTACTATTACTTTTAACATAGGTGATGATTAAAAATGTATTTAATGCATTCATTTCAACCTAAGCCTGAGATATTTAGTGTAATATATGTCTAAAAACCCCACTGGGCACCAGAATTCTTTTATTATAGAAATTCCATCTGTAGAGGAAATGACTAATCACTAGGATTATTTTCTATGCAGAAAGATCTCATCTGTTTATGAAATGACTAAGGTAAACCCTATACATAAAGTCTGAATATTCACATGCTTTTGTGCACACACACACACAATTCCTGCCTCTGGTTCAGTTTTAGGGCTAATTAACATTTTTTGTACCTTTTATGCACCTTACCCCACCCACAAAGACATATAGAACAAAATAAAATCTTAGTTGGTCATTAAGTTGGAGATTTGTAATGTACAGATGACTTTCCTTTTCTGAAAGGTCAGATAAATTTTGAGAAAGAGCAAATTCCAGAAGACCAAAGCTTAGAGAAAAATTTCCTGTCTTTGCTATGATTTTCCTGTTAGACCTTAGTTTGCTGTAGTTTTTTTCTGTATTTTTCATTCTGGCATTTTTAAAATGAGGAGAATCATACAGTCATAACATGTCAGAACTGTATGAAACCTTAAAAAACTTCTCATTCATGGATCCATAAGACCTTTGCAAGGTAAAAATCTTTGTTGTAATAATACTAAGATGCTACCTGTCTCTTTACTCTCACCAGCGTTCAGTCAGTTTCCCAGAGGCTACATGGCATGTGTTATCACAACAGATGGAATGTAGACAAAGAAGAGAGAATCCAGCTGTCTTCCACTTACTAGACAGGAAAAAGATATGCAGAAATGTAGAAGAGTTGCTTTTACAATTGTTTTCTGGTTTGGAAAATCTCATTATTTTTCAGTAATATGTTTTTATGTTAACCTGCATTGGTGTTTTTAATGTTACCCTTGAACTAATAAATAGTTTTAAAATTTCTCAGTTTTAATTACTAACATAGTAAAATTGATTGAGATAACTCACAAAATAAAAGCTCTTTTAGGTCCACGATAATTTTTAAGAGTGTAATGGGGTCCTGAGACCAAAAAAATAAAGTTTAGAAACTTTCATCTATTTTAACTTAATGTCATCATTTTGCAGTAAAGAAATGGAAACCTTGACTTTCTCAAGGGCGTAGTTGTTGCATTTAAATCAACATTTTGTTCTCTTCTCTCTATTGACTTTGCTAATCATTTCTCCTGTAGATATGTACTGTGGTGCTGCCATATATACTTCCGGCCTAGAGCATGATCATAGCTTCACAGAAAGTATTCAAATATACTCACTGACTCAATGGTTATTATGAATTTCTAGTAATCCTTCTAGTATGTTCTTCAAAGGGCATATGTAGGAGATTCCAGCACAGAGCACTTGGTGTTGATTTTTTACCATTTCCACAGAAAGATTAAGAGTAATTTAGTAATAGTCAATCCTATTACCCAGGCAAAATCACTGTGAACATTTTTGGGTAATTCTTTTTTTTTTTGGTGTGGTTTTGCAAATTTGAGTACTACCCAATATTTTAGTGAGTTTTAATCATAATCAGCTAGCCATGTGTAATACCTGTAACTGGGTGGTTTGCTTGTGGCAGCACTTTCAAAGCTATTTTGAACTCTTGGCACATGCCCGTGGTCGTTATGTGCTGCTGAGCAACTCTGCTTTGGGGTAGGACAGGTGGGAAAACTGTTCAGTGATTCTCCCAGCAAAGCATCCCAAACATGTAAACAGTTTGGCCATTGTTAACAGTGCCAAGACACAACAGCTTTTGCTGCTGCTTTAAATTATCATATGTAAAAGCAGGAGACTATGAATGTGAAGGGAAGGACATAAATAACAAAACAGTTTCTTAGCGAGCAAATTAGTTAAAGAACAACAAGGGCAAGATTTTCCCTTGTCTTCAGAATCCATATGATGATTCACTTGGAATTTAGAATTTAAGGTTCAAATTGAATAAGTGATTAATCTCACTCATAATTAAAGCAATACAAATGAAAATACAGTAAAAATAATGCAATGTCTTAGCTTTTAGCCCAGCAAGGATTAAAAGGTTGCATCATAGTGTTGCTAAGAAATGTAAATAAAAATAACCATTTAGAAAAGGCAATATGATGATGTCTAGCAAAATTAAAAGGCATATATGTATATCAATTTACTGAACAGATTCCCTCTGTACTGAAACATCTATGCAAGTTTGCAAAATACATGTACAAGGATGTGGTATCATTGTTTGTAACAATAAAAATCAAGTGATGGAAGTATGCATCAATGGGGACCATTTTTTAGTAAGTTCTATTATATCCAGGCAACCAAATCTAATGAAATCATTCAAAGGATTGAAGAAGAAGCGATATAGGCACTGATCTCCAAGATATGTTGCTAAGATATAACAGGCTTCCGTTTGTGTAATGGCACAGTGTTAGTTGCCTAGTTGTGTCCAACTCTTGACTCAGTTGTGTTCGACCCCATGGACTGTAGCTCCCAACCCCCCCGGCTTCTCTGTCCATGGGATTCTCCAGGCAAGAATACTGGGAGTGGGTTACCATTCCCTTCTCTAGGGCATCTTCCCGACCCAGGGATTGAAACTGGGCCTCACACATTGCAGGCAGATTCTTTACCATCTGAGCCATCAGAGGCAGGGTGTGTGAGTAAATTGCATGTATTCCTGTGTATGAATATAAAGCTTCTGGAAGAATAAATAAGGAATTGTCTACACTGGTTACATCTGAAGGATAATCTGTAGATTGGAGTCAGGGAAGAAGGTAAAAGAGCCTTTTGCTTTTTGATAAATTATGTTCATGTGTTCCTATAATGAAAAACATTTTGATAAAAAGCCTTTAAATTTTTATCATTTTAGATCCAGGAGTACAACTTTATGGAATTAACCTTATAGAAATGGTTATGTATTATTAAGAGCCCTGGTCCTAAGTTGGTCTTTTGGCAGTTACTAAATAAAATATTAGAAGCAATGTAAGTGACCAATCATGGAATTAGGTTACATGATTTATAGTATTATTAAAAATGATATTTTGAGAGAATATTTATACTGTATTGTTAGATGGTGCCCCTTAAAGTATGTTCACTATAGCTCAGATATCTGGGATGTTGCTGCTGCTGCTAAGTCGCTTCAGTCGTGTCCGACTCTGTGCGATCCCATAGACGGCAGCCACCAGGCTCCCCCATCCCTGGGATTCTCCAGGCAGGAACACTGGAGTGGGTTGCCATTTCCTTCTCCAATGCATGAAAATGAACAGTGAAAGTGAAGTCGCTCAGTTGTGTCCGACTCTTAGCGACCCCATGGACTGCAGCCCACCAGGCTCCTCTGGCCATGCGATTCTCCAGGCAAGAGTACTGGAGTGGGTTGCCAGTGCCTGCTCTGTATCTGGGATGAGATATATCCAAACATGATTAGTGGTGGACTAATGAGTGATTTTTATTTTCCTTTTTTTTAAAAAAAAATTCTGTATTTCCCAAGTGCTCTAAACACATACACACATACAACCCAGGTTATTTAAAAAATAAAAATAAAAGCTAAGATATTTAGATATTGTTAAGAGTAAATCTCTTAGCACCATCAGAACATCTGTTTCCATATTTTCATAACCTGACTCCATTTTCTTAGTTTAGTAATGCTACTTACTGCTTGGCTTACATGCTATGGAATTCCCATATAACTGATACATTCATAAACCTATCTATTCAGCAGGCAATTTCTTTAATAAAAATATGTTGGAGCTTGTGTAGTGAGATATTTGGGGGAAAGTATTTTTATGTTGTACCTGTATTTGTGTACCTAAGCTATGTTAAATGATCTATGTGATTCTATATAGTTTGTCAATATTCTGTTGATGCTACTCTGGCATTTTACATTGTAGTTGTTAAGTTGTGTCTGACTCTTTGCATCCGCATGGACTGAAGCATTCCAGGCTTCCCTGTCCATCACTATCTCCTGCAGTTTGCTCAAACTCAGGTCCATTGTTTTGGTGGTACCATCCAACCATATCATCCTCTGTCACCCCCTTCTCTTCCTGTTCTCAATCTTTTCCAGCACTGGGGTCTTTTCCAATGAGTTGGCTTTTCATATCAGGTGGCCAAAGTATTGGAGCTTCAGCTTCAGCATTAGTGCTTCCAATGAATATTTAAAGTTGATTTCCTTTAGGATTAACTGGATTTGATCTCTGTGCAGTCCAAGGGATGGATTTTATTTATTTTGGTAAGACGGAAAAACTGTGAAGCACTGTTATTAACTTTATGAAAATTCAGGTACTAGGTGGTAGAACCTTAATTGCACAGTTATAAAAACGGTACATCTTGACTTTCTGATTTTCCCTGACCACAGAGCAGTGCTGAATGTGTAGCTGTCCTCTTCCAGGCTGGACTGAACCATGTCATTTAAAAGTGTCTGCCAACCCAACCCAACACTAATAAAGATACATTCAGAAGGGCACTCAAATATTAGGAAGTCTTTATAGTAGGAGAAATGAATAGAACTTATCCTCTCAAACAATGCTTTAAAATACATTCAGCTTTACTTTAACTTCTCCTTTCCAACTTTATAAGGTGCTTTATTTAAACAAATTTAAGCTCAGGAAATAATTTGGCATTTCTCTGCCCCCATGTACACACTCTGTCTCTCTATATTCTGTGATAAGGAGATCATTTCTATTGCAGAATCTCTGGTGGCCATCCTGTCAATTCTCTCTGAGAATGATATTTGCCTTGTGAGCTACAGTTTTTGCACAGAAATATGAGGTGCGGGCTTCAAGTGTCATATCAACTGAAATCTAATATTCTGCACTTACCATTAGTTTCTACTTAATAAATTGATAATCATGCTCAAAAATAAGGCAGTTTTACAGTCCTGTTTGAACACTCTATCTGCATGTTAGCTTAACACTGACTTCATCCCACAAAGGCACTCATGGTGGTAAGGACAACTTTTCAGACACTGTTATTTCTATATTATGAAGCATGTGCATATATAGCTTTATTTATATTTACATATATAGGCAACAGTTGTTCCACACATAGAATTTGAAGGTGGGAAATAGGTGGAAATATAAGCCCAATTTTATAAATAACATTTAGCTAAGATTTGCCACTTATGCAGTCCTTATTAATTTAGTATTGGGTTCCATTTCCATAAGATGTAATTTTGGAACTTGGGAGTTTGGCTACTATTCTCATCTGAAAATATCTCAGATGAACAGCTTCAAATACAAACAGTGTTGTTAGCAGTAATTTCAGTGCTTTAGTACAGAAACTCTCTTCCTGCGTTTAATCATTGTCTGCCCCGGCACACAGGAGCCCTGCATCATTACTTGGTCACCCCAAGCAGTGCAGCGCTGAGCTTGACAGTTTCCATATGGTGTGTCACACTAGGGGAAATAGGGGAGGGGAGAATGCTGAGAGCGCACTTTCTTCCCTCCGCATTGAGAAAGGAAATGATGCTGGCAGCCGTCTATCCACAGAACCATCTGAGCAGGTTAAAACTTCATCCTCACACTGTCAAATGCCAGGTGGAGGCACTTGCTTGCTTGTCTGTTTATGGTTTACGTTGAAAGAAACTCAGCGGGATGAAACCCATGTCAGTTCTCATGGGATGAAGCGGTAAACTGACCTCACCATTCAGACATCTGCCTCCGATATTTGCATATTTACAGTGAACATGGTTTGGGGGCTTGAAAGATGGATCTTTTCCTCCAGTTTTTTACTTCTTTGGAGAATTGACAAATCCTTAGAGATATACCTGTTTGCGGGTGGGAGAGGGTGATTGTATTTGTCTAGAACCTCCAGCTTGATTGCTTTGTTCTTTTAGATTTAGACAGTCAGGTTAGGAGGTGCTAGAAAGATAATTGGAAGTGGGACAGGAAGTGATGAGAATTTTATTCTTTTGCTGCATCCTTAAATATTCTAATGCTTCTTACCTTGGAAGATGTTGCAGTAGCCTCCAGTGAGAACCCTCAGTATTGGTTCTGATGTACTCAAATCAAAACTATGCTAAACCAAACCAAACAAAATGTAAAGAAACCAGGTCAGTATTTTTGTATATTTCTGCCTTCATACGCTGTAAGTGATGTATGTTCTTTCGAGAAGCAACAAGAAAGTGAAATGCATAAGGGATATAGGATGATTGTTTGTTTTTCATTTTCCTGCAGGAAATAGATCATTCATTTTGCTCTAAGATGAACTAGAAAGTGTATCATCCCAAGGTCTTTACAAATCAGAGATCAGATGTACCTGTGGACTCTCAATTTGCATTCTTAATAGGAAATTTTTTACAGCTTCTTAAATATGCCAGTATTCAGTATGATTAGGGGGAAATGTGGTGGTAAGAAAGAACAGCAAAAATCATACTCTTAGGCTGACACTGAGGCTTTTTTACATGCAAAAAAAAATAAAATAAAACAAAAAGTCAAGCAAGTTTCTGCACTGTTGATAGACAAATGCAATTTTTTTCCCACAAAAAACTTAAAGCAATTGCATATTTCTGCAGAAACTTGAGCCCCTATGGCCCTTTGGACCCATGGTAGGATTGTGGAGCGGTGTCTGCCCAGCAGTAAGTGAAGGCAGGCACAGAACAGTGAGTTGCAGAGGTAATAGGGAGAAGAAGAGCTGGAGCCTGGAGGCAGACCTGTCTATAGAAGGTGGGAGGAGACCCAGCTGGAGAAGGAGGGAGGGCGGTCAAGTGACCATGATAGCAGGGGCAGTTTGGGTGGCCCCACAGGAGATCAAGTAAGGAGTGATGGACGTGTCCTGAAAAGTGGACGGGAACCTGAAATTGGTCCTAATGGCAAAATCAGCAAGACAAACAGCAGCATCAAAACAGGATTGAAAGTCTCTCAATGGCTTCCCATTGCCCACTGGGAAAAAATCCAAAGTCTTACCAGGCGGAAGTCCTTTAAAATCCGCTCTTGCTGTCCCCTCCAGCCCCATCGTTCTCTACACTTCCCTATTGCTTGGTATGCTCCAGCGAGTTCACCTGCCTATGGTTCTTCCAACAACTCAAGCTTTTTTCCTCCTCAGGTCCTCTCCACATGCTGTTTCCTCTGCCTGGAATCCTGTTTTTTCCCATACTTCACCTCCACTGTCCTCAGCGTGGCTGACTCCTACTTCTCCTTCATGTCTCAGCTGCCATGCAACCGTCTTCAGAGAGGTCTTTCCTGACCTTCTAATTTCTAGGACTGTAACCCTTGCCCAGTTACACGGTGTCACTATCATCTTGAGCCCTCTACCTGTCACTTGTGTGAACCAGGTCCTACCATCCTCCCCAACATAAATGCTGCCTACGACCCGGAGAGGTCAAGTAAGTTGTCCAAACTATGCACTAGCGAAGGGCATATCAGCCAGGGTCCCAGCAAGGGAGAGACAGTACACTTGGATTTGCCTGACTTAAGGAACCCTTAAACCTGAAGAGGAAGGAAATAGACACAGCTATGTGGAAAGGGTCACCTACAAAAGACTGAGACATGGGTGAGGGATGTAACTAGCCCAAGGTGACCCTGCAGAGAGGGAGACAGGAGTAGGGAAAGCAGACCACACTCTCCTTTCTCCCTGTTTTCCTGCTGGTGCTCCATGCTAGAAAGCAGGCGGGAAAGAGAGCCAGTGATGTGATCTACATCAGCCCCCTAGGGACACAGAACAGGCCAAGAAAGGTCCATGTGGAGGCAAGCAGCAAAGGAACAGGGATTTGAACTTCATGTGGCTTCATAACAGATGCTCTTAACAATGGTGCGTGTTTCTCTTTCTGATGTGTGTGTGTGTGTGTGTGTGTTGTGTGTGTGTTAGTTGCTCAGTCGTGTCTGACTCTTTGCAACCCCATGGACTGTAACCCGCTAGGCTCCTCTGTCCATGGAGTTCTCTAGGCATGAATACTAGAGTGGGTAGCCATTCCCTTCTCTAGCAGATCTTCCCGACCCAGAGACTGAACCCACCTCTCCCACATTGCAGGCAGATTGTTTATCATCTGAGCCACCAGGGAAGCCCCTCTCTCTGGTACAAAGTGCTTAACCCAGACTGATCCTGATGTAATGAGGACCTGAAAGATCAGTGAGGAGTTGCTGTTATTCCTGCATGCATTGAAAAGCAGAGTAAGGTGAATATTGCTAACCATCCTTCTCTGTAGGGGAGAGCTAAGGACCACTTATTAAGTTGGCCTTTTGAGAGGTGAGGGCGAGGTGGCCTCTATTTTTTTCCCTCTTGTAGCTCATTATGTTTCCTAGAATGGGTTGAGTCTTGCAGCTGCTGGAGACGATTCTCCAGGTAATTTCAGACTTGCACTCAGGGGCCAGCCTGTGTTTAATTTTGCTGGCCTCGTTACATTCTGTCCCAGCCCCACAGAATAGGAGGGGCATTCATGTAGGAGAATTCATTCCATTCCCATAGCAGAGCCCCAGTGAGACAGAATGTCCAGATCTCTCCTAGAAGGTCATTTTATTCTTTCCTAGTGGAGCTTCATTTGAAAAGACCTTGATGCTAGAAAAGATTGAAGGCAGGAGGAGAAGGGGATGACAGAGGATGAAATGGTTGGATGGTATCACCAACGCAATGGACATAAGTTTGAGTAAACTCTGGGAGTTGGTGATATACAGGGAAGCTGTGCTGCAGTCCATGGGCTCACAGAGTCAGACATAACTGAGAGACTGAACTGACCGGATGGAGCTTCAGGAACATATGGGAAGAGAGGCAGCATAAACATTTAGGTATATCTGTGCTCCAAGGCTGATTCACACAGAGGATCAGCAACCTGCGTAAGTTTAGCCTACAAAGGCAGCTGTGATAGTTGTGGGAATGGTAACTGATTTCCATTATGCAGTTATTTATCAAGAGCTTACCATGGGCCAAACACTTGGGGCTATTATGATGAACAAAAGAGGCATGGTGTCATCATACTTTCAGAAGTTCACTTTTAAAAATACAAATTGCCAGTTGAGATGGAAAGATGTGTCTTTCCCTCCCTTGGGAAATATAAGAGAGGGCAAAGAATAGAGTTTAAAAACATCATAGATGTGAGAGATGTAAAAAACCATATTGCATAATAGCCTTTTAAACAACCATTACATAAAACCTGATGGTTAGATATATATTGGTGAGATGCATATATTCCATATGGCATATGTGCATTGTGCTTTTCATCACACAACTTGAATGTACATTTAGCTGTGTCCTGTCTTAATGAGAGGGATTTCTTGCTTTCTTTATACTCTCATGATTCCCTCCGATTTAGCTGGGAGAGACGGTAATAGCAACAGTAATAGTAAGTCCCTCCATTAAGGATGATCACTTTTTGCAGAGTTTCACATTATTCTCACTGCTTAGCAGTGACTCTCGGAATTTACACATCTTTCCAGTTTTCCAGACAATGAAAAGAAAGCTTCTCTAGAAGCACAAAGCTTTGAAAATTCTCTGGGAATGACTGCAATTCTCAACGTGATTTTGTGACCAATGTGAGTATCACCTAGACAGTCTAATGGGGCTTCCCTGGTGGCTCAGATGGTAAAGAATCTGCCTTCAATGTGGGAGACCTGGGTTCAATCCCTGGGTTGGGAAGATCCCCTGGAGGCAGGCATGGCAACCTACTCCAGTATTCTTGCCTGGAGAATCCCCAGGGACAGAGGAGCCTGGTGGGCTACCATCTGTGGTGTTGCAAAAAAGTTGGACACAACCGAGTAACTAAGCACAGACAATCTAGTAAACAGCTATGGAGCACTCAGTATCTGTAAGGCAGGCAACGGTGGGGTGGGGGGAACCTGTGGGCTAAGAGTGCAGGCTCTGAAATTAGATGTGTCAAAACCTTAGGCAGACTGTTTAATCTCCAAAGTCTCCGTTTCCTTCTCTTTAAGTGGAAATAATAAGAATATCTCCTTCAAAATTTAGTTGTGAAGATCAGTGACTTACCTAGCATGGTGCCCAGCACACATAAACACTCAGTAGGCATCAGTTAATTCTGCCAGTATTCTCATCATCACTTTAGTTATATCTGCTTCCCTCTTCTTAAATAAGTGGGACCCCGGGATACTTAAACCCCAGGGGATTTCCTGCTCAAGGTTGCCTTTGTCAGATGCCATCAACAGAGGTAAGTTTTATATCAGCAGTAGTTTCAAGGGGAAAAGCATAAAGGAACAATCCAAGAGGTCAGTCAATGGACCAAAAAAAAAAAGCAAACCATAAGATTAGAGGAGAAGGTAGAAGCTGAGTCCAGAGAAATTACCTAAGACATGGTGTCTTAGTGTATCATAAGATTTGATTCATAACTAACATCCTATGACATGGATGTGCAAGAAGCCAATAAAAGCAAACATGACCTGCCCTGAGCAATGATAGTTGAGAATCTTAAATGCTACCTCACTGATGGGACACAGGCACTGCTCGCTGGGGTTCTGGGGAACCTGGGCTTAGTGGGACTGGTATGAGAGAGCTAGAGAAAGAACGCAACTGTCTGAGAGTGAGTAAGTTTGGAGTCACATCTTAGAGACCAAATTTGCTTTCTTGGAAATAGGATCTAAAAGAGAAAGGTGAATGGAACAAGAGATGGCGTGAAATTGAGGAGTGAAGCTCAGCAGATCTAGGACTTCTCCCATGAACTGCAAACTGGCACTCTCTCTGGATTCTGGCTCCATGTGGCTTGAGATAAAGATGTGACTTCAGCTGGAGCAGCAGATATTAGTAAGCCATGAGAGAGGCTCTCGGGCAGGAAGAGGAAAGATTATGAAGCCTGTTCAAGGCATGCCAAGGGGTTTCAGTCCCTTTGACCCCTTCAGAATGAAAGCGAGAAGGACACAAAGATGAGATGCTGATTTGGATGACTTCCCGTGAGAAGGTTTCCAGAGACTCCTGAAGGCTTGGGCTTGGGGCTCAGGTACTAAGTCACCACCCTCCTGCACTAGAATTGGGCCCTGGGAGTGGGCCAGCTGTACCTGGGCCTGCAGCACTGAAAGCCTCCTGAGAGTCCTTTTTCTCTTTTTCATCTGTCTTCCTAGTCTTACCATACACTCGGCATACAACACTCGATATGTGTCTAATAAGTGAAAGGCTGATACCTCTTCTTGAAGGAAGGCCTTCGGCAGGGCCTTCAGGGTGCTGGTGGCCCTAATGATGTAGCATCATTGGTGGTGTGCTGCTTTGGCCATATGGACGCCCACCTGGTCTCCTGAGAGATGCTTGGAGTAAAACCACTTCACACAGCTCTGCCAACCCTGGCCATCAAGTGTGGCCGGTAGAGGGCAGCAGAGGGCAACAGGCAGGTCCAAATGCTCAGGGGAACGTCCCCCTGGAGGCCACTGACCACCAGGCGATGTCTCTGGACGGAGGAATGCAGAGCTGACAGGGAAGTGTTCTTGAGCAACCAAGAGGAAGTCAGTAGCACCTTGGGAGCAAGTTTGGGCTGTAGAGAAATTGAGGAGCTGCCCCCTTGAGAACTGTGAGCTAGGTTGGGGCCCACAGTGGGAAACTAAAAGGCTTAGCTGAGCACGTGGAGGAGGGCAAAGCTGGCATGGCCTGGCAGTGCCTTTATGTCATGCAGACCACCAAGGTCATGGGTGAGTGGATGAGACCCACTTCCCAGAGGACCTCAGGGGAACCCTACATGGCCTCTAGGCTATTCTGTTGTTTCTTGTTGTTCAGTCACTAAGTTGTGTCCTACTCTTTGTGACCCCATGGACTGCAGTGCATCACTCCCCTGTCCTTCACTGTCTCCTGGAGTTTGCGCAAATTCTTGTCTGTTGAGTCAGTGATGCCATCCAACCATCTCATCCTCTGTCATCCCCTTCTCCACCTGCCCTCAATCTTTCCCAGCATTGGGGGCTTTTCCAGTGAGTTAGCTCTTCCCATCAGGTGGCCAACTCTTTGCGACCCCATGGGTTGTAGTCCACCAGGCTCCTCTGTCCATGGAATTCTCCAGGTAAGAATGCTGGAGTGGGTAGCCATTCCCTTCTCCAGGGGGATCTTTCTGATCTAGGGATCGAACCTGGGTCTCCTGCATTGCAGACAGATTCTTTACCATCTGAGCCACTGGGGAAGCACCATAGGCTCTTTACTTGCCTGGAGAATGCAGTGGCTCTGGAAAAATCCCCTCCCCATAGTCTTTTCCACATTCCTCCCACCTCAACCACCCATTTCTGCCTCATATGTTTGTTCTTTGGCGGGCTAAGGAGGCTAGTCCTACACTAAAGGAAAAATCCAGGTTTTCTTTGGCATCTCAGCATCCTCTCTAGGGACATCTACCTCATCTACCTAACAGTTAACTGCTGTAACTAGTGGCATTTAGGAGACTTTCCTCCCTTCTTTTAGCCTGTGCGTTACTGAGTTTCTGCTTACTGGCTAGGAGAGATCTCTGGGTTTTTTCTGGTGACTCACACATCTTCACACCTAAAGTTGTTTTCCTGTCTCTTCTTACTATAGCTTCCCAGAAGAAAAGCTGTCTTTACACACACAAGGATAAAAATAATCATCCAAAAGTCTGAAAGAGAGGGAGTGAGATGTACTCACTCTCTCAAAATTCCTCTTTCCTTTTTTTTTTTGTCTTTTAACCCTATTCGCCCAACAGCCAATGGGATCAATTGTTGTGAATTCCTTTTCTTGCCTTTGATGGTTAGAATTACTGACTGTAGGCATTGTGACTTATTTAAAAGAGAGGGAATGTCTGAATGTTCTATTTACCAAGTGCATCGGCCAGTGTATCTTATCAATGCCTTTGTGTTTTAAGCATTTAATATTATTCCTCTTAGAAGCATCATGAATGTCCTTATTGGCTAGAACTTCATTGCCTGGTGAGGTATCTTCCTTGTTTCCTTCTTTACATACTCAGCAACTCAATAGGTGCTACTGAATGAATGGGTGGGTGAATGCCTATTTTATGATAAGTACCACCCCCTGGCATGTTGCAGTCCATGCAGTCATGAAGAGTCGGACTTGACTTGGTGACTGAACAACAACAACAATCATCCTCTTAGTTTATCCCAGGACCATTCATTTTTAAAAAGCTGAACATAGGGAATAGTTGTGGTCGTATTCTTCCATCTTTAAATAGATAGAAGTGTGGGGTCATCACCAAAGGAAAAGGTTTGAGGCTCTGTGAGCTCAGCCACCCATCTCACTTGGCTTCGGAAGCTCCGTACCTTGGGAAAGATTATGACCCTATGAGGTCCTTCTCGCTCTATTACTCCCAGGATTTAGTGGCTCTTCCCTCTCATTGCCACAGTTACATCCTTGGCATTGGACATACTGGCATTATTCTTGGTGGCTTAGATGACAGAATCAGAATCCATCAGTAGATGGTCATTACATAGAAACAAGTATGGACTCAATTTAAATAAACATTTTCTAACAGTTGAACTTCCCAAAGACAGATGAAGCTGATTCACAAGGGGATGGATGTCAATCACTGGGGTTTTAAGCAGAGGGTAGAAGGCCAGATGTCGACGCCAGTTCTCTCTGATGCTTAGATTGTAAAGTCTTTTGTAGCCTTCAGGACACGTAAGGATCGTGGCCTTCTGGAATGGGTTTCTTATAAGTTCCTATTGATGCCTGAGTCTTAGCCAGCAGAATAGTGCAGTGCGTCTTAGAGATAAGATCTAGCTTCTTTTTGGCAAAGAATAAATTTGCATTCATTGAGTTACTATACACTATGTCAAGTACTTTTCTTTTAATCTGCACAACAGCACTGCTAGGCAAGGTTTATTCTTTTCATTCCATAAGTGAGGAAACTGAGATGCAGAGAGTCTAAGTCACTTGTCCGAGTCCACATCATAGCAGAGCCCAATTCTAGAGCCACATCTGTCTAAAAGTGTCTTTTCAACACACCAGGCCTCCTTTAATAAAGAATTGAGAGCTACGCTTGCCAAAGCTCTGTCTTTCTGAGTATACATGCATTTTAGTCACAAGTAACAACATTTACAACAGTAATTTATGATCAAGGAGCAGTTTGTAATTTTTATAAATGGCTGCAGGGTAAACAGAGCTCAGCTTCATTCTGCATGCACCTCGGAACACGTGCACACTCAGTCAGTTTTCCCATTTCCTGTCAGCAAGTACAGTGGATGTGGTGCTCAAGGAAGGTGAAAAATGATTGACTGCCTTCAAATGAAGGGAATTGCGAGATTTTATAGCTGGTTTTGCCATGAGAATTGCGAGTGTGGGCAAGTGAAAACAATGAATTCTTCTAGAAGCTTTTCCCCTTGTTATAATAGCTGAGTCCATCTCTTCTTTTTTAGGTATAAAGCATGCACTTGGCAAGCTACATGAGGGCTGATCACACATGTGACCATGACGGTATGGTTAAGCGAGTCCATTAATCTGTGGTTTGCAGAATTAAGAGACCAGAGTCACCCCCAGGAACATGGCTAGAGTGTTTGCCAGTGCTATGAAAGGCTGGAGCCATCCGAGCAATCGGCCTTTTGATAGTTATTTCTTTCATATAAAAACAAACATTGAATTTGCTTTGTATTCATTTGTTTTCCAGGTTAGTTCTTGGCAATTTTCTTTGAATGTGCAGAGAGGGATTTTTCAGAGGTAACATTGAACCATAACAGGGAATCTTATCTGGCAGTCTTCCCTGATCTGTCACCGAATGCTAATCTTACCACAGGAACCCTGTCATACATCATAAAGATACATACCCTTTCCAGACATTTTAAGACTTGTTCATCTTCCCATTGTTGTGGAAACACTGCCATTGTCGACAACTGTTGGTTTT
This sequence comes from Cervus canadensis, assembly GCF_019320065.1. Taxonomy (NCBI): domain Eukaryota; kingdom Metazoa; phylum Chordata; class Mammalia; order Artiodactyla; family Cervidae; genus Cervus; species Cervus canadensis. Next base: position 23,679,056 of record NC_057415.1, read on the forward strand.
CATAATGTTACTAGCAGACATTTAATTGCACTTGCTATGTGCCCAGCACTATTCTAAGAACTTTTTATCTTACAACAACTTTGTGATGATTCTCATTTTACAGATGTAGAAACTGCAGTCATCTTTTTTTTCCTTAATAGATTAGGGAATCAATTAAAAGTTGAAGTAAAAATCCCTTCCAGCTTTAAGGCAGATATTCAGCTTAAAATACAACCGAACAAAATCAGTTTCAAAGATGTGTATTCTAGCAGTCATTTGTAAAGTTATATTTTTACTATTTACCTTAGTTTCAACTTTATTTAATAATTTCTATAGTTATAAGATGCAATAGATCTACTTTATTAAGTATATTTTTGATAGTTAGTATCCCTATGGCTGGTGGGGAGGAGGGGGAGAACAGGCTTTTTGAAAACAGAAGACCCAGGGTGAATTCTAGATTGGAGTTGTTGCCTTTGGTATACTACTTCCATCTCCATAAGCCCCTAAACCATATTCCTTCAAAGACTGCAGGCTTTCAGGTTCTCTCTGTAGAAGTCAGGTCAGCATTCTGTTTTCAGAATTGAAACATTTACAATGTTATACTAAACATAGTATAGACATTTACTATAAGTGACTTTATCTTAAGTGCAATGTTTAAGGGCCTCCTAATACCATATTCTCTTAGACCTGAGTTTAGTTTCAGTACAGTTGATTCGCCTGGGCTTATGCTAAATAATGGGTGTTCCTGCAACCCCTCCAAAACTTTGTTACATGTAATTCCCCTATAATCCAAATCTATGTACCTGTATATTTCTAAAACCCTGAATTAGAGGTCCATGCTTTAAAACTGAGGCCTAACATTATAAATCCAAAAGTTCCCCCACATTAGGGAGGTTTAATAATAGCTCTGCCTATCAGTCCACAGTAAGGCTTCTAAGACACTAAGAAATAGAAAATCCTCATAGTGAGGCCTCCAGGCTTTGAGATCAGACAGCCTGGGTGGTCTTGCTAGTCAGGGCAAATGTTGGAACCATAAATGCAAAGTGCCCAGTGATGGCTGGTGCTTGGGGGCTGGGTATGGTGGGCTGTGAGTGGAGTGAGAGCAAATAGGTAGTTGGAGGATCATTTCAAGAGGATCTCATAGGGAGGGAGAAGAGGAAAAAATTAAACTGCATCACGCAATGTAGGGGATATTGGCCTAGGATGTGGGTGGAGACTAAGGTTGACAGAATTCCTAGAAAGAGTAGTTCAGGGAGATTTGTGAGGATCTAGAAAAGAAGGGCTTCCCTGGTAGATCAGATGGTAAAGAATCTGCTTGCAGTGTGGGAGACCTGGGTTCCATCCCAGGATCAGACAGATCCCCTGGAGAAGGGAATGGATACCCCACTCCAGTATTCTTGGGTCTTCCCTGGTGGCTCAGACAAGAGACCTAGGTTTGATCCCTGGGTTGAGAAGATCCCCTGGAGAAGGGAATGACTACCTACTCCAATATTCTTGCCTGGAGAATTCCATGGACAGAGGAGCCTGGTGGACTACAGTCCATGGTAGGTACTTTGGGATGGTGGGAAATTTCTTAGAGAACCTGGGAGCTATGTCCTGAGATACATTCAAGAAAAACCTGGGACTTCTGTTATGGAACAACCAAGAGGTTTGCGGCTCACATTGTATAGTGACCCAAAGCATCCAGCTGTAGAGAAACTCCAAGGAAGAAAAAAATCCTCACTGGAGTCATGATTCATCCCAACCTGCTGGTATAGCTTTTTGTTTAAATTCTGCGAAGTTATTTCCCTAAAAGAATGAATGCTTTCTTTTTAAAGTGAAGCAATCATTTTCCCTTTGAGAGGTAATGATGATCTTATTTACTCTTGCCAGATCTTTATATTATTTGAGTCAGTCTGTGGTAGACAGCTTACTGAGTGCCAAATTCAGTTTCCATGGAGAACCCACACTCCCTTCAAAGCAGTGACTGGACATTTTTTGTTACTCAGTACAGAGCAAGTTTAACATGACGGAAGGGTGGCATTTTTTCTGTTGATGTGCTCAAGTTAGTGCTCTGTCTCTCAAAATATGTGGGTAATTACTCATTTCTTTGCTTCAGACCATGTAATCTTCAGGGTTGACACGCTTCTCTAATGAGAACTTTGGAAGGAGATGATTTCATAGTACTTTGTCTTGTGGTTTATTGTGGGTCATTCCCATGATAACCCCTTATGATGGGGATTAGAGAAGTTACATAATTGACCCAAGTTAAATTGGAGAAGGAAATGGCAACCCACTCCAGTATTCTTGCCTGGAGAATCCCAGGGACGGCGGAGCCTGGTGGGCTGCCATCTATGGGGTCGCACAGAGTCGGACACGACTGAAGCGACTTAGCAGCAGCAGCAGCCAGTCAATAGAGGATTCTGAAACATCATCTTTTTCTTCTAACCATACAAGTCCTATGGTTCTCTCAAGGGTGATACAAAACCTTTTACCAAAGCTAAACCTGACCAACAATACATAATACTGTTATGTTCTTATTTTATATTTTCCTTTGAATCCTTTTAATCATATTTCAATATCCTATCATTATTAATCCTTCTTTTTATAGATAGATACATAGATAGATATGCAATTATACTAATGATTCTCTAACCACTTCACTGTCTCCCTAGGTAGACTTTGAGCTCCATGGGATAGAGTCCCTTGTCCTCTAATCCTTGAATCTCCTCATTGCCTCTTGCACAGTGCAGAACACACTATAAATCTTTGTTGAAAATATAGAAGACTGACTAGACCAAACATTGTCAAATATGTGGAACAACTAAAACTCTAATTCACTGCTGGTGAGACTGTAAGGTGGTGCAACCACTTTAGAAAAGAGTCTGAGAGTTTTTTTTAAGTTAAACATACACCTATCATTTGATCTAATTGTTTCATTCCTGTTTATTTATTCAAGAGAAATGAAAGCATACATCCACACAAAAATTTATACAAAAATACTCATAGCAGCTTTATTTGCAGTAGCCCCAAACTGGAAACAACCAAAGTATATGTCTTTCCATAGCTGAATGAAAAGGCAAATTGTGATATATCCATACAATGGAATAGTACTAAGCAATAGAAAGGAATAAACTATTAATATATGCAACATGGATAAATTTGAAAATTATGTATGTGCACCTAATGCAAAAATGCCTCAGCAAAAAAAAAGAGTATATTCTATAAAATTCCATTCATATAAAATTCTAGGAAGTGTAAATTAATGTATAATAACAACATAGTGTGAGTGCCTGGGAATGAGAAAACAGGGCAGGGAGATTATAAAGGCAATGAGGAAACTTTTGGGGGTGATGATATATTCATTATCTAGATTTTGGTGATGGCTTGGTAGACACACACGTATGTCAAAAGTCATCAAATTTACATTTTAGATATGCCTGGCTTATTGTCAGTTATGTCTCAGGAAGCTAAAAGTACTGAAATCACTGAAAGTATTCTACATGTGTCATTTTCCCTTCAGTATCTCGCTGCCTCTGTGTTTTTATGGCAGAAGCTTCCTCTTTGAGATCAGCATGCAAGAAGATGTGAAGCAGATCGGGGCATTTAGATCAGACAGAGCTTGTGTGATCAAAACTGTGCTTCTTACAGCTGTATAACCCTGGGCAAGCTTAACAGTGTTCTTAGAGCTCAGCTGCTTCCTCTTCTAGAAAATAGAATTAATAATATTCCAACCTCAGAGGAACATTATAAAAATTAAGTTAGATTAAAGGCCTGGCACCTCATAAATGGTGAAAGTGAAAGGGTGAGTTGTTCAGTCGTGTCTGACTCTTTGCGACCCCATAGATTATAATAGCCCTTCAGGTTCCTCTGTCAGTGGGATTCTCCAGGCAAGAATACTGGAGTGGGTTGCCATTCCCTTCTCCAGGGGATGTTTCTGACCCAGGGATTGAACCCAGGTCTCCGGCATTGCAGGCAGATTCTTTACTGTCTGAGCTACCAGGGTCATTAATGGTAGCTACTATTTATTATATATTGTTAAGAACCTTTTAAAAATAAGACTGGCACATATTTATTGAGATCTTTCTCAGCTTGATTTAATTTTTGCTGATTCCTAACCAATTATTAAGAATGAAGCAACTAACAGAGGGCAGACTATGCTTGAATATATAAATAACACGAAATTACTTCTGGGCACCTGTCCACTTAATTCTCCATCACTTGTGCTAAGCTGAATTAACATCATATGTGTAAGTGTGTTCCAAATGGCGAACAGGATAACACAGAAAATGTGAATTGGAGCAGAGTGGGAATTGATAAACTGAAAGGCGTGGAGAGGTACTTGAAAGTGTGTGGGTTTTGCTTTACACAGCCTGACTATAAATGTGAGCTCAGCCACTTACTATTTATATGTGAAGCTGTGGATAGGTTTATTAAACCTCTGTGATCCTCAGTTTATTCATTTGCAAAATGTAGTTAAACAGTTCACACATCACAAATCTGTTGTGCCAATGAATATTTATACAAATATCAGAAATAATTTCAAGATTAAATATATATGTGTAATGGTCCCTGTTCTCCGTCTCATTCTGGAATAAGGCCAACTGTTTGTGTACTAATGATAAACACATGATTTAGCCTGGCCTTAATGGTATTTTTAAAACAATACATATTAAAAGTCCTTTGTAAACTCATTCTTGGATAATTGTGTGTGTGTGTATGTAAATGTGATTACCAGATCTCTTGAATCTGCCACTAATACTTCTTTTAAGGAGAGAAGTTTATCACATGAAAACCTTCTCAGTGCAGGAAGGCAACTCAAGCAGCATTTTTGGTTCAGAGCAGGGAGGAGAGGCGCCCAGGCCAAGCCTCTAATTCCCAAGACTGGCCCACGTTCCACGACCCAGGTGTATCTACATGGCACCATCAGGTTTAAAGGAACCACCTGTTTAAAGGAACAGCCCCAGAAGCTCAGTTGGGGAGGTGGAGGCAGAAAGCAGGTCGGAGGAGCCGGGGTGTGGACTCTTCTCCTGGCAGGAACCCCATGGCCTACTCGGGAGTGTCCTTTCTCAGACACCAGCATCTGCTCCTGGGTGTGAAACGTTTGCCACCATTTACCTTCTATTTCTCAGCTTGCTTTCTGCGGGGTCTTGAAAGTTTGAGAAAGGTACGTATTTTAATCTAATTTTGCAAATGCGGAACCAAGTCCAAGAGAAACAAGCAGTGAGGAACTTTGAAAGAAGTTTTTAGCCAAAGAGATTAAAACTCTAGACTCTATACTCAGATTACCTAGGCTCTATTTTTATCTCTGAAATTTACTAGCTGTGTGATCTGGGACAAGTTACTTAACCTCATTTTGTCTTGGTTTTCCCATGTGTAAAATGGAGAGAGTACCTACCTCATAGGATTGTTGACAGAAAGAGTTAAAAGCAAGGTGCTCAAAATAGTACCTGGCTTATAGGAAGTGCTGCATCGATGTTGGTTATTGTTTTTTTTTTTTTTGTTTGTTGTGGTTTTGGTTTTTTGGGTGTTTTTTGTTTTTTTTTTTTTTGGTTGGTTTTTGTTTTTGAACCATTGCTTAGTCAGTTTCATAAGAAAAGATTTGGTATATTGGGATTACTCTGACTTTCCATAACCCTATTCCTTTTAGACCGGTTTTTGAGAACAGACTAGGGCTTAGTTAAGACTGTCTTAAGCCGTAATATCACATCTCTAGGGCTTCCTCTGGTGGCTCAATGGTAAAGAATCTGCCTGCCAATGCAGGAGGTGCAGGTTCGATCCCTGGGTGGGGAACATCCCCTGGAGAAGAAAATGGTTATCTACTCCAGTACTCTTGCCTGGGAAATCCCACCGACAGAGGAGACTGGTGGGTTGTAGTCCATGGGGTCACTAAGAGTCTGACACGAACTAGCGATTAAAGAATAGCAACATCATCTTCAGACCCTGTAGCATTTTAAAGAGAGTTTTGAAAATGAGATAGTTTGGAAACTGAGGGTGCTGTACACCAAAAACTCCTGAAAGTCTTAAGAAGAGATTAAGATCAATCAGAACCACAGAATCCCTAGCAGTGAGCCAGGCACAGGCCCTAAAGAGTGGAAAATGAGGTGGGGAATTCTACTCCTTAGGTGGCTTTTTTTCCCCCCACTTTCTCCACCAGCCTCTGGAACTTTTTCATGTCTTCAGTGATTAACCAAGGATTATGGTGTGTGTTATTTCATGTGTAAGTTTGGCCACCAGATAGATTCAATCATGCTACAAAACCATGTAACTGAACTAGTGTTTTGATGTGAGATAAACCCCTAGTATCAGAAAAGCTTCAATTAGGAAACTGTTACAGGAAGATAAACCTTGAGTAACAATTTTAGGAAGAGTGAAAGTGTTTCTTTATTTTTATGTATATGGATTTTCTCCACCAATACCTTTTATTTCACATGGTACCTGTTTCCTTATGTAATACATGGTATTGAAACCTATCTTTATACCATTACCTTTTAAGAAGTATAGTGTTTGCTGCTCGTTAGAACAGATTTAACTGTTTTCCCCTGATTTTATGTCCATTATTAAAGAATATTTGTATTGTCATATGAGCACTATAACAGATATGAGAAAGCAGGATAGTTTACAGGTTGAATTTGGCTTCTAGTATCTAAAGGGACTAAATTTGAATTCTAACTTCACCATCTAAAAACTTTTGACTTCGGATTAATTATTGAATTTAAACTTAAATTATTAGTTTTTTAAAAAGAATTATATATGTATCTACTATACATGATATTTACGTGATTAGCTTTAGGCAGTCATGTGAGTGCTTATATTCATGCCTGGCATCGAGTGAGCAGCAAATAGTAAGTCACTGTTATTCAATGTTTTCAGCTTAAGTAACAAGAAAGTTTCATACTTGAAGCTATTTTATGCCTGGTAATCTTGAGTTTATCGCTTTAGTGAAGTGAAGGAAACTACAGCCAAATAAACTCACACTGCAGCTGTATAGTAGAATTGTATGGAGGTTACAAACTGGATTCAGAATTTAGACAAGCTGATTTCAAGTCTCAGCTCTACCCTTACTTACTGCTCTGTGTGTGCATGTTCCATCGTATCTGACTCTTTGCGACCCTATGGACTGTAGTCTGCCAGGCTCCTCTGTCCATGGGATTCTCCAGGCAAGAATATTGCAGTGGGTTGCCATTTTCTTCTCCAGGGATCTTGCCAACCCAGGGATCAAACCCTCATCTCTTACATCTCCTGCATTGGAAGGTGGGTCCTTTTAAAAAACAATTTTTAAAAATTTTTTAATTGAAGGATAATTGCTTTACAGAATTTTGTTATTTTCTGTCAAACCTCAACATGAATTAGCCATAGGTATACATACATCCTTCCTTCCAAGGGAGTAAGCGTCTTTTAATTTCATGGCTGCAGTCACCATCCGCAGTGATTTTGGAGCCCAGAAAAATAAAGTCTGACACTGTTTCCACTGTCTCCCCATCTATTTCCCATGAGGTGATGGGACCAGATGCCATGATCTTAGATTCCTGAATGTTAAGCTTTAAGCAAACTTTCTCACTCTCTGAAGGAAAGTTGGAAAAGACCCTGATGCTGGGAGGGATTGGGGGCAGGAGGAGAAGGGGATGACAGAGGATGAGATGGCTGGATGGCATCACCGACTCAATGGGCATGAGTTTGAGTAAACTCCGGGAGTTTGTGATGGACAGGGAGGCCTGGCATGCTGCAATTCATGGGGTCGCAGGGAGTTGGACACGACTGAGCGGCTGAACTGAACTCAAATGAACTGATACATACATCCCTCCCCTCTTGAACCTCCCTCCCATCTGCCTCCCCATCCCACCCCCCTGGGTTGATATAGAGTCCCTGTTTGAATTTCCTGAGACATATAGCCATAGATAGCCAACGGGAATTTTCTGTATGATAGCTGGGTTCTTTACCACTAGTGCCACCTGGGAAGATTATTGCTCTGTAGGTTTGGGCAAATTGCTTAACCTTCTGTGCTTCCCCTGTCTCCATCTATAAAACTGGATCAGTGATACTACTTTATTCAGTGGCTGTGAGAATTAAGTGAGATGATACATATAGAACTGGCACATGGAAGACCTTCAAAATATTTGAATTACTAATATTCAAGAATAGTCAAGGAAATTTCAGAGTGTAAACAACATAACTAAAGTCAAGTTTAGGTCTGGAGTTCTAGGAATCATGCAGTTTTGCTCTGTTCTATGAAAATGAGGTTGGTATCCATCCATAGTTTCTACTTTGTTAAACTAGGTAGACTATATCTCCATTACATCTTTATTGACTATGTACTGTAAAGAATATAGAAGTTGAAGAATTAAGGAATTTCTTATATTGTTAAAGAAACAACCCTAAGTCATAGAAGATAATTTGAGGATGGCGTCAGATAACATAATCAAGTGCTAAGTGATATGTTGTGGTCTGTAAGAAAAGGAAAACTGCAAAGCAGGCCAGATATCCGAGCAGCTGGGAATAATTTATGGATGGTAGGGTAAGTGATAAGTGTTTGGAAGAGAGTGTGGATGGATTCAAGTTCTAGTTCGAGAACAGCAAAAGCAGAAGGCAGGTGGTAGGTCTGGGCACGGCCGTTTTGGAGGGGAGAAGCAGAGGAATGAGAAACCCCAGAGGGCATCTGTGAGCAAATAGTGAGAACCGGGTGTGGTGTGCCAGATGACAAGCCTTCTGAAGTCAAGTTTATGGTTTAACATGTATCCCTCATTTTATAGACGAGGTGAATGAGGTATAAAGAACACCAGGTCACACTTACTAGTTGGCATGAGACCCCGTCGTTCTGGACTCCTTGGCTAATGAATGTGCAGCTGTATCACTTTGTCGGGTCAGATGACAGAGATCCTTCAGTTCGGTTCAGTTGCTCAGTCGTGTCTGATTCTTTGTGACCCCATGAATCGCACCACACCAGGCCTCCCTGTCCATCACCAACTCCCAGAGTCCACCCAAACTCATGTCCATCAAGTTGGTGATGCCATCCAGCTATCTCATCCTCTGTCGTCCCCTTCTCCTCCTGCCCCCAATCCCTCCCAGCATCAGGGTCTTTTCCAGTGAGTCAACTCTTCACATGAGGTGGCCAAAGTATTGGAGTTTCAGCTTCAGCATCAGTCCTTCCAATGAACACCCAGGACTGATCTCCTTTAGGATGGACTGGTTGGATTTCCTTGCAGTCATTAAGAGGACTGAAAAATTCCCTAGATGGTTCTCACATGGTCATGCTTCTAATTTTGTAGATTAAGTGATGCTCTTTTTTTTTTTTTTTTGTCCATATTTCCTAAAGTGAAAGAAGCAAACATTAATTCACAGGCCATTGGAATAAGGGCTTCATCAGTCCCCTCTCAGGAACACCCACTGGAGCACTGACTTAGAACCCAGATCTGATTCCCAGGGCAAAGTGCTTTCCACTACAACCCCCCACTGGATTTATTTACAATGATTTCAAACCCTTTTCTTAAGGATCTCATTATTTTGATCCTTGTCAGGCTAAATGACTCCGGTTTCTTTTCCTCTACAGTGTGTGTTTCATTTTCTCACTTTTACCAACCCCCTTTAGGATCAATGAAATGTTACCATCCACTTATATAGAGCCTCCAGGATTGCTCTGCCTGTGACTCCCTAAAAGCTGCTGATCTGGAGTCTGTATTCTGTCGTTGTGTTCCTGAATCATGTAGGTCATTATATTAGAAACATGTTTTCCTCCTCCTCTGAGTCACCTCTGGCTTAAAGGTTGCAGATCCTACTGCTGCGAGAGTCCTTTCCTGATAAAAGCTGACACGTACATCCCCGGGAGATCCCTGTTTTGCTATTACATTCTGGTGGAGTTGTTTTCACCTTCCCATTTTTCAGCCCCCGCCACTGTGTGCCCAGCGGGCATTCAGGTAAGGAAAGGAGCAGCAGGGGAGTCGAGTCAGTCCGGGTGTTAACACAGTCACGGTGTATTTCAGATGGCTGTGTGGGGAAGAGGCAGGCAAGCAGAAACGCTGCAGATAAAACACAAAAGGAGGTAGGATGGGCTGTGACTGAGGTTGCCGGGGCTTAGGAAAGTTTCTCTGCTATTTCTTAATCAGCTTCAGTTCCTCACCTTCACCTCTGAGTGGATGTAAATTCCTTCAGAGTTCTTTCCCCACCCTCACCTCCTCCTCCTCCTCTTCCGCTTCCCTGTGTTTCCTTTCACAGCCCTTAGTGGCAGGTGAATCAGAATTAGTGGGGGAATAATTATCTTCTCTTTCACCATTTATCACCAGCCCACTTCCCTTTAAAACCTTAGATACTGCTTGCAGGTTGCCAAGTATCCACAGCATCCTAAGTGTCATGTTTATAGAAACAGCTTATACTGTCAGCATTAGAATAAGTGCAGATCTGTTCAGCAAATTGGAGACCTATCTCACTGGATATGCTAAAATCTGGGAACAATTATAACTTGCGGGTCCTCCTTTGCTGATCCTATTTGACACCATTCAACACATGATTTGCATGACAATGTTCTCTTTTCCTCTGACATTAAGCTGTGTTTATTGCTCTAGTGAAGATTCCAATTTCTCTACATTTACTTGTTACTGTTGCATCTTTCACTCATAAATCCCTTCCTCCCTATTCAATTTTTAGTCAATTAGGGGTAAGTGTCTAAATGCAACTTTATGAGTTGCATTCATTCTGTTATATTTGCTTTTGAGAGCTTTATGTACTTCTATGTTTAAAAATGAGCTGTGTGGTTATTTGGTTATTTTTGTAATTTCATCAAATTGCATAATGAGGACTTGAATATGGTTACTGAGTTTCTTAGTGACAGCGCCTGGCTCTCCTGACAGCACTCATTCCTTTAGTCTTTCAGGACAGTCCGAGAGGTGACATTCTTTGTCAGACTGGGTGGCAGAGAGGATGGAGGGATGTTCTTCAATTGGGCTTGGGAAACACATAAGGCAAGAAAAGGGACTGGCAGGAGGAGGACCATGTGGGTTTAAATTAGCCATTGGAAAGACTTCCTGGTGAGAAAAGAAATCAGGGAGGAGAGAAAAGAGCACAGGCTGGAAGGAACGGAAGCTGGAGGGATAAGAAATAAGAATTACTTGGACAGAAATAAGTGGAAGATGATTAAAGGAAAACAGTTTAATCAAGGACACTGCTAGCCCATACTCTGTCTTGGGGCAAAATTAGAGAAAGGTGGCTGGTTCCTCTGTGTGAAGGTGGTCCTGTATTTGGGTGCACAACTTGGGGAGCAGAGTAGGCTGTATTTTAGTCACTGTCTGCCTCCTGGGTTCAGTGACCTTAGGCAGGACCCAGCCTGCATACTCTCCATGGCAAGTCTGAGTATATTGATCAAGAATATGCTCTAAAAAGCAGTGGTACAAGTTTTAGTATATGTTACCTCTGGAGCGAAAACAGTCTGCTCAGAAATGGTTGTATTCTAATATTCCTTTCCAAAATATAGTAAGACTGACAAAGTTTCTGAGCCTCTGTGCTTCTTTTGATCCCTCACATGGCACTGAGTATACTGTTATCCCCACTGTGTAGATGAATAGACAGGTTCAAAGAGATCCAGGTGTTCACAGAGGATATATGACATCAAGTAAGTAACAGAGTCATGATTTAAATCAAACCCCCTGACTGTAAATCCTGAGTTTTTCTGCGGTTTTAGACTGCCCGCATTGACAGCATACAGAATAAATGAGGCTGCATTTGTGAATTACCATGACCATTCCTCACACGTATGCAGTAATTAAGACAACTCTGTCATTTTGCCTGTACAATAGAGCTGATGGATTCCTGCCACCAAGGTAACTTGGAGAAATGAATTTCTGTGCCTCAGTTTCCTCACATGTAAACTGAGGCCAGTAGTAAATCTACCCCATAACTCACTCGGTTGTTAATCATCATAATTATGTTTCTGAATATTAAACACTACAAGACAGGGCTTCTGTCTGTTTCATATACCACTGTGTTTCCAGGAACAAAAACAATACCTGACATAAATAGCTGTCCAATATATATTTGTTGAAAGAATTAATGAACATAACAATTGACTGCATGCTGGGTGCTAGGATGGGCTAAATGCTTTGTAAACATTACTTATTCCTCACCACAGAGCTGCAGGCTGTGTGTGATGACCTGCATTTTACAGATGAGGAAATCAAGGCAGAGAGCAGAGTGAAATAACTCATGAGAGGTCACACAACAGAGCTGGAATTCAAGCACAGACTTGTCTGATCCTAAAGCTTATGCTCACAGCTACTAGAATTGCAAGGACTAAACAAAAGTAGGTGCTGGACCTAGCATAGTTTATAATGCAAATGTTTGATTAATGAGAATTTCCTCTTTTATTCCAATTGTAAATCCACAAGTCATGACCACTTTTTAAATGTCTAAAGAATAATATGAGGGTTTTAGTTGATAAGTAACTAGAAGCATAACTTTTGAAGCCTGACTAACCAGTTTCTTTCCTCTATCATGCTTCAGTGATGACAACTTCTTGGGGCACTTCTTCTTGACAATTTTTTTTTCTCCTTTCAACGTACCCCTCGTTAGCTTTGGTAATGCATGTTCTCACAGGTCTCACAGCACAAGAGACATTGATACTGGCTTTTTTCCAAGGATGTAGAGGAGCAGCCAGGAGTGACTAACATCCCATATGGTGGGGAGCACAGTTCTGTCTTTATGATGTAGTCATCCCCAAAGACCTTGTGGTAAAGCAATTAATGTCGCAATGGGTAGGGAGTTTTTCACTATTTATTGTGAGATCTGTATTTCTTCACCTTTCAGAAACAGGAAGAATAACATTTAGACAATATTAAATAGTTATAATGAAGTCTTATAGAGTTGCCGGAGCCTCCGTCCCCCTGCTTAATATGAAAAGCACATGACTGGGTGCCAGCAATAGAACAAGCACCCAGATGTGGTCACGGTTCAGAGAGGCAGCTCTAGTCTGACCAGCCTGCACAACATGAACTTTTGAAATAACCACGTGGGTTCAGATCCCAGCTCCACCACTTGCTAGCCTTACTGTTCTGGGTGAGGTGTTAACCTCCACGGGGCCTTGGCCTTGCTCTCGTAGGAAGCTGAGAATTCCTGCTTTGCAGGCACTTCGTGAGGACTGAAGGAGGCAGCACGGAGCAGACCTAGCTGAGTGCCTGGCGCCCGTGGGAGCTCCGTGAAGATGGATTCTTCCCCTTCAGGGTCGACAGTGTAGTGAGAGGGAGCTGGAGAAGATGAGGGAGGTGATTGCAGGTGAAGTCAGTGTGTGGTCCTCGCAGTAGAAGTGGCATCGTTACATTAATTTTTGTAGACATGGAAATGCAAAATAAAGATTATGTATCATTCTGGTTGGTTAATAAAATGGTCATCTTGAAGTTAAATATGTGGGTGGGTGTGGGGCCGGCATCAAGGGCTGAGGCCCTGGCTAGATGTGCTAGAGAGCTTTCCCCCCGCCTATGTCTCAGCTGCGCCCCAACAAATGGAGACATGTCTACTGCATGCTTGCTGCTTAGTACAATGAACGAGGCGAAACCTGTGGATCTATAGTACCCTCAAATGGGAGCACAGAAGGAGTTAGAAGTGGGTCACTGCCCACTCCTTTTGTCCACGAAAGGGCTAAGTCTATATATATTCTCATAAAAATAACTTTTCCTGAATGAGTTTGACTTTTCCTAGAGACATAAAAGCAAGGTTAGTCAGTAGGAAAGAAGTTGACTCCTTATATAGACTGAAGCTGAGTTTACGTTTCATTCGTTTGAGTGTTTGAGGTCTGCTATGTACCAGAATCCCCATGGAGTATTGCACATAGGAGAAACAGGCATTTGAAACACCAGCAAGAACAAAACAGCATTGGCCCTAATAATGTAGAAATCGTTAGATGTGTAAAATGTTCTTTGCCCTTTATACACGTTGACAAGTAGATAAAGGTCAGGAGAAGGGTACCTTGTGTGTGTACTGAACACGATTTTCCCGCTTTCTCCAGGGACCCCCTTATTTAAATAGCTCCCTCTTTTCATCTGTTGGTGGGATAAATGACTCCTTCTATAGGGTACAATATGACAGCTGTTTAATGACATAACAGATGAATCCAACAAGATTGTCATACCCCTCCGAGAGGAGAATGGGGGTCAGAAGCTAGCAGCCAGTTACCCACAGTAGAATTTGGCCCATGTGTTGTAGGGAGAGGATGGTTCTGATGGACTGTGTAACAGGATGTACTGAACCCCCACAACTAGATGTGTGTCCTCTAGCTAGCTGGACAGCAAGAATAACTCAGCACCAGGATGAGAGACTGAAATAAGCAGCAGTACAAGACAGACAAATGTGAGAAAGAGGTGGGAGTATGCTCCACAGGTGAGCGGCCTCAAGGCCTGTCAGTAGGTAGCACTCTGCTTAGAAGTGTTACCTGGCAGGAATCCCATGAGAAAATGATTCACGCATGGAAGTTTCTGTCTGGAAGAAAATGACACTCCTGTGTCCCTGTGTAGAAGTGTCATGAGGAATTGGAAGTCTTTGAAGAGAAAATAAGGATTAATTTCCAGCCACAATGGACACGGCGTCCTGTCAGACATTGGGAGGAGAGACATGTTTCTGAGGAGAACCAATGGGAATCTCCTTTGGCCACAGGGAAGATTCTAGTCTGTGAAAGCATTAGGTGTTGCGTCTCATGTTCTTTAATCATCAGCATCGTAAATGTTTTTGCACTATGGAGACTGAGCCTTTTGTGTGAATTACCTTATTTAATTCTCACGATGATTTATGAAGTAGATATTGTCCGTGCCAGTTTTCAGATTAGAAACTTGAGGATTAAAGCGATTAAGTATATCATCAAAAAATCACACCATTAGTGGAAAAATCTCACTACTCCTATTAGATGGAATTAAACTCAGGTCAGAGCCCAAGTTCTTAACAATAACTTGATGGATTTTTCCTAGCACAGAATGAGTGAGAGGATTCTTGGTTGTATATGAATGAACAATTTTAAAACATATTTATTGAATAAGAATTTTTTAAAAATTATTTTTGGTTGCACTGGGTCTTTGCTGCTGCATGTGGGCTTTCCCTAGTTGTGGTGAGCAGAGGCCACTCTTGGTTGCTGGGCCTGGACTTTTCATTGCAGTGGCTTCTCTCGTTGCAGAGCACAGGTTCTGGGCTCATGGGCTTCAGTAGTCGCAGCCGTGGGCTCAGTAGTCGTGAGGCACAGGCTTGGTTGCTCCATGGCATGGGGAATCTTCCTGGATCAGAGATGGAACCTATGTCCCTTGCATTGGCAGGCAGATTCCTGTCTACTGTGCCAGCAGGGGAGTCTGAAAAAGAATCCAACCCATGATTTCATTGTAGCTGTTCTTAGAAAGAGACCAAGTAAAAATAGTCATCTTAAAGGTAATTTTCTCGCAATAGGAAGGACATGGGAAAGCCGTGAATAAGTATGTAAGTAACTGAAACTGGCAGACTGCATTAGGACACGTATCCTTACCTGGCTCTTGCATTTCTGTCACCAGCACTCTTTATCCCCATGTGCTCTGGAATCTCAGTTCCTCTGCCCACTCTGTGATTCCCCACTTTGGATCAGCTCCAATGCTGACTTGATTTGCTCCTGTTCTTTGATGGTTAACAGCACAGGGCTGGGGGAAAGCATAACCCTGCTAATTGGCTCCAGCCGCGTGCATTTCAGGCTTCCTGGGTGGCGCTAGTTGTAAAGAATCTCCTGCCAATGCAAGAGATGTAAAAGACATGGGTTCGATTCCTGGGTCGGGAAGATCCCCCGGAGTAGGAAATGGCAACCCGCTCCAGTATTCTTGCCTGGAAAATTCCATGGATAGGGGAGCCTGGTGTGACTACAGTCCATTGAGCTGCAAAGAGTCAGACATGACTGACCTGGTGAGCACTGCATAGTTCCCATTCCCTGCCCCAGCTTGTTTCTCCCGATTGGTCAGCAGTTCTGTTCTTTATCCTGCAGTGGCTCTTCCAAACATTTACCACATATCTCAGCCCAACTGTATCTGAACATCCCTCTCACCAGATGCTGCAAACTTCTTCCTTCCAAGAAAATACCCCCTCCCCCAGAGTTTTTTACTTAGAAGCAAACTGAGGCACAGAAAGCTTAAGTAACTTGCCTCAAGTCTCACTGCTAATATTGGTAGAGCTGAGATTCAAACCTTCTCAGTCTGGCTATACACTTTGCCCTGTTAACCTCTATGCCATATTGCCTCTATGGGCATATATTTTGGATGGTATTGAAGGGTGATGTGGGTACTCATGAATTGATTGTGAAACCAGTGATCCTAGTTGAGTGACTCTTTTTCCTCCTGTAACTTACCTGCTTAGATGAGCCGTGGACAAGGTGGATGGATGACTTCATTTCTTCATCTCTTACGCAGATCATTACAAAAGTCTGCTAAATAGTCCCCTAACCTCCCGTTCTCACCTCTCTCCTGCTCCATATTGATGCCAACATGTTCTCTGTAAACACAGGGGTGCTATGTCGTTGCTCTAATTAGACATCTGTAATGCCCCCTCTGCCTGTAGCAGTGGTTTTCCATCCTTACTGGATCACAGTTGCATAGAGTTAACCACACTGACGGCTGTCTCCTCCCTGGCGCTCATCACCTCCCTCACCCTCATCACCTCCCTCACCCTCATCACCTCCCTACCAAAGTTTCTGATGCCATAGATCTGAGGGTTAGTCTGGGGTGGGGTCTGAGAATTTGCATTTCTGACAAGTTTTCGCCATATGCTGATGGTCTGGAGACCACACTTGGAAAACCACTGGCCTGAAGAACAGTTTGCTAACTGCTCCATAAACTAAGCCAGCCTATTTCCAGCTTCACTCCTCCACTTTCTCATTCATGTAGACAGTGTTCTAGTCAGCCTCTCTGCAGCATTTTCAATATGCCAAGTACTTCGTCATCTGTTACCTCTGCTCACGCTGTTCATCTTGCCATGAATGCTCTTTCTTTTCTCTCCTTGGTGAATCCTTATCCTTTGAGTCTCTGCTGAAGCACAACTGCCTCTGGGATCCTTCCCTTATCCCACCATTTGAGTACAGTTAATTACTGCTTCCTCTGGCTTCCATAGCACTTTCTTTATATTGTTTTATTTCTCACAGCTTAATGTGATTCTTTACATGCCTCTTGCTTTGAGAAATCACAGTTTATTTATGCCTGTTACCACCGTCCTACCCACCCTCCCCCCACCCACCCACCCAGTGACCAGCACGAGCCCTGGTACCTAGCAGAAGCTCAAGAAATGTTTGTTGACAAATGACTGGTTAGATAGGTGGGTGCTTAGAGGTGTCAGAGAAGGCCCCTCAGAGCAGAGTCTTGAATAAAGGAGTAGAATTAATACCTGATAATGTGCCAGTGTTAAGCCTTGTTGGACAGGAGACTATGGAACAGAAAATGAAGTCCCTCGGAAGATTCTACCAGCTACCCCACTCACCAAGCCAGGCCATTTAAGAGAAGAGATCTGTTGATAATGCAAAAAGAAATGTTTGAAACTTCTAGCTAGAATTGCCTAGAAATTATAGAACCCAGGGAAACATTACCAGTGAAGGTACTGCTAAATAACCCAGCAAAGCAATTTCTGAGCTTGAGGCTCCAAAGGACTGAATTCCCTTACTCCCCAGCAGGGGTCTGAGGGGCCTTTAACCAAAGGATCTCTGCCTAATTTTCCCCTCCCCTCAGAACACCTTAAGCTCTGAGCTTGCAGTGATGACAGTCCCTTATATGAGGGTCAGCAGGCAAGATCTGTGCCTCCAAGAAACTTAAAATGCTGCCCGAAACACATGGCCTCAGCATGTGCAGGAGACTCAGACTTTGTGATTTCAGACCTTGTTTCAATTCCGCACAACATTAAGAATTTAAAGAGAGATCTGTTTCTGGTTTAGCTTGCCTAATAAAAGACCAGGATGTTGTATGTGGGCAACGCTGGGCAAAAGGTCACTTCAGCAGTTCTGACTGTGGTCCCAGCCCAGCCACCTGGTAGCCGTAGAACTAAATAGGAGCAGCGTGTGTGGCGGGAGTGGCTCCCATCCTTGCCCTACAAAAGAGGTGCTGAGCCTGGAATTGCCTTTTGGTGATTCAGTGGCCTTGTGTGAACTTCACTCAAATGTAGTTCTGTGGCTCAGAGCGGAGGCCTACCCAGTGCCTAGTGGTCTAGGCTATTTCCCATGTCTGCATATTTATAATTTGTGAGGAAGGTCTTGTATTAACCCACAGTTAGGTTTTCTGTGAAATAACCACAGTGTTCCTGTCTCTGGGTGGGCTTTAGAAAAACAGTCACTTTCGGCCCCTTGAAGGTGCCCATTTCTTCCTAACACGAGGGTCAGATATTCAGAACTGCTCTGCCAACCAAGGAGATGAGTTTTTGTGCTACGTGCCGCTGGGACTCCTCCTGTGTCTTCTCGGTGGTAACGTCCAAGGAAGGAGGAGCAGAATAGTAAAAAGCACAGAGAGACAGACAGTTGGATTCAGAAGGAAGAAGAGCAAGACATAGGAGGAGGAAGTGAGACAGTTTCCCAGGAAACAGGACAGAAGAGTGTTCCAGCGAAGGAGAGGGAGAGTGAGAATGGGCAGGAAGAAGACTGAAGACACAGCTTCAGGAGTCAGAGGTGACTTTGCAGGAAACCAGTGGCTGAGGCGGCAGGTACACTGGGAAGGGTGGGGTGAGGCGCACAGGGCGCCCGTCTGCTGAGCACTGAAGCCTCTCAGGCCCTTTACCACCCGCTGTTATTGTCCTGGGAAACCCCCACACTAACCCAGTGAGATGTTACTATCCAAGCTAGCTAAGCTAATGTCACCATTTCAGCTAAGTGGCAGAAATGGTATTTGAGCCCAGGTGTGTTTTGATACCAGAGGTGGCATTCCTAAGATAGCCAGATCTGAGGCACTGTCTCTGTCCTTTGTTCTCCAGGGCACTCTGCAAACCATTGTCGCTGTTGTTGTTCAGTTGCTCAGCCATGTCCAACTCTTTATGACCCCATGGACTGCAGCACACCAGGCTTCCCTGTCCTTCACCATCTCCTGGAGCTTGCTCAGATTCATGTCCATTGAGTCGGTGATGCCATCTAATCATCTCATCCTCTTGTCCCCTTTTCCTCTTACCTTCAATCTTTCCCAGAATTAGGGTCTTTTCCAATGAGTCAGCTCTTCGCATCAGGTGGTCAAAGTATTGGAGCTTTAGCATCAGTCCTTCCAATGAATATTCACGGTTGATTCCCTTCAGGATTGACTGATTTGATTTCCTTGCTCTCCAAGGGACTCTCAAGAGTTTTCTCCAGCACGACAGTTTGAAAGCATCAGTTCTTCAGTGCTCATCCTTCTTTATGGTCCAGCTCTCACATCCATACACGACTGCTGGGAAAACCATAGCTTTGACTAGATGGACCTTTGACAGCAAAGTAATGTCTCTGATTTTCATACACTGTCTAGGTTTGTCTTTGCTTTTCTTCCAAGGAGCAAGCATCTTTTAATTTCATGCTTGCAGTCACCATCTTTGGTGATTTTGGAGCCCAAGAAAATAAAGTCTGTCAATGTTTCCATTGTTTTTCCATCTATTTGCCATGAAGTGATGGGACCAGATGCCATGATCTTAGCTTTTTGAATGTTGAGTTTTAAGCCAACTTTTTCACTCTCCTCTTTCACTTTCATCAAGAGGCTCTTTAGTTCCTCTTTGCTTCCTGCCATAATGGTGGTGTCATCTGAATATCTGAAATTATTGATATTTCTCCTGGCAGTCTTGGTTCCAGCTTGAGCTTCACCCAGCCCAGCATTTCACATGATGTACTCTGCATAGCAATTAAATAACCAGGCTGACAATATACAGCCTTGATGTACTCCTTTCCCAATTTGGAACCAGTCCATTGTTCTATGTCTGGTTTTAACTGTGCTTCTTGACCGGCACACAGGTTTCTCAGGAGGCAGGTAAAGTGGTCTGGTATTCCCATCTAAAGGCAGTCAGACTTGGATGCCCATTCACCTGGGTGGGTGTTAGGAGAGTGGCCTCCTTACGAATAGTTAGGCTGGCGAGAACCCACCTCTCAGTCTCTAGGTGGCCTCTGCTCTGAGTGGACAAACAGAATCCGAGGTGCCTGGGGTCCCTTCCCTGGTGTAACTGCAAAGGGGATGGTGTCTTCCATTCTCTCCCCTCAGGGGTCTTCATATAGCAAATATCCAGATGTCTTCTCCAGTCTCATATTTTAGCGCCTAGGGATGCTGCTCTAAATTAGAAGTCTCAGGTGTTCCTGATCTGATCGTAGACTCTGACAGGGGCTCACTTGCCTCTTTGATGAAACTGTTTGCATTCACAACTGGAAAACACCCTTAAAGGTTGAGGAAACTGGGAGCAGCTCCTAAGTAACCACTTGGGGTTTGGGTTCGACCCCTATTTTCTTTCATCTGGTGTTTTCATGTTCAGCCCTTTTTCGAACTTAGTTTGCTGCTGCTTCACCCCTGGAATGAATCTCTAACACCTCTCCAGTGCCCCACTTGCACTGTGTCAGGCCAGGTCCTCCCAACACTCTTTTGCTAAACCCTCCGTTCGCCATGTAACTGTCCTCCGGCCTGGGCCCTCTCTGTTCATCTTATGAAGTTTCTGCCAGATTTATCCTCCCTAAGTGCAGTGGTGTTCAGTTTCTCAGTCATGGCCAACTCGTTGAGACCCTGTGGACTGCAGCACCCCAGGCTTCCCTGTCCACCATCTCCTGGAGTTTGCTCAGACTCACGTCCATTGAGTCAGTGATGCCATTCAACCATCTCATCCTCTGTCGTCCCCTTCTCCTCCTGCCTTCAATCTTTCCTTGCATCAGGGTCTTTTCCAATGAGCTGACTCTGCATCCGGTGGCCAAAGTATTGGGGCTGTGTGCTCTGGGAAGTTGCTTCAGTTGTGTCCGACTCTTTGCAACCCTGTAGCCCTCTAGGCTTCTCTGTCCATGGGATTCTCCAAGTAAGAATACTGCAATGGGTTGCCATTTTCTCCTCCGTGGAAATCTTCCCAACCCAGGGATCAAACCCTTCTTTCCTGTGTCTCCTGCATTGGCAGATGGGTTCTTTACCACTAGCGCCACCTGGTGGTACTATTGGAGCTTTGGTGGCTTATTCACTCAGTCGTGCGGCCCCATGGACTGTAGCTCTCCCAGCTCCTCCGTCCATGGGGTTTTCCAGGCGAGAATACTGGAGCGGGTTGCCATTTCCTTCTCCAGGGCATCTTCCCGACCCAGAGATTGAACCCGCATCTCCTGTGTCTCCTGCATCGCTGGCGAATTCTTTACCAATGAGCTGTCGGGGTTTTGCTCTATGTTGACACAGTAGCACTTCAATGATGACAGAATGAAACTCCAAGGTTAGTCTGGACTTCAAGGCTCTCCATCGGGTCTCACAGAGACTCACCCCACCCTGATTTCTAGGGTCTCCCCACCCAACAGTCTCAATTCCAGCATACATCTAGAACTTCTTCCATTTCTATGCCTTCATTCCCACAGTTGCCCTACTTGGGATTATTCCCAAAGGTCAAAATCCACCTGTAATGCAAGGCCTGGTTCAAGTACCAGTTACCACAGAGAATTTCTGTTCAAGTCTTCCTCCCCATCCTTCTACCTAAAGTATTATCTCCTACCACCGAATCCCTATCACAGTGCATTACACCCTCTCAGGGAACTTTGCAGTGTAAAATTTTTGTTAGAAATATTCAGATAATAAATACCTGTTTTACATACATTTCTAGGGATTTGCTTCATAGAATTAACCAGTTGACATGTGCTTCCTATGTTTCCTCCATACTTCTGAGATAATGGGGAAGCACTCTTCAGAGTTCTGATGAAAAGAAGTGATTATTCTAAAGCACTATTGATCATATATACAAAATAAACTGTGTAGAGTATTGACAGGACTTCCCTGGTAGCTCAGATGGTGAAGAATCTGCATGCAGTGCTGGAGAGCTGTGTTTGATTCCTGGATTGGGAAGATCCTCTGGAAAAGGGTATGGCTACCCACTCCAGTATTCTTGCCTAGAGAATCCCATGGACAGAGGAGCGTGGAGGGCTGCAGTCCATGGGGTCATGAAGAGTCAGATATGACTGCGCGACTCACAGACAGAGTATTGACACCAGAGACTAACAGAAACTCAATATTTATTGACTAAATGAATGGATAAAAGAAACAAATTAACATTTCTTAAGCTCAGCTTTTAAACAGAAAAACCCCTGACCTTACTCATAACTGTTACCACTTCATACACTTCCTGGCCTTATCTGTGAGTCTTCCAGAATTCTAGGCCACACAGTCTTCCAGTAATCTAGGGTGACCTCCTTGTGTATTCAGTCTTGGACCCATGGTGGCCTTGCTTCCCCTACAGAGAATCCCTACCAGTCTCATACTAGAGGCAACTAGCAAAACAAGAACAATTTGTCTGGTTATGAAATTCTTAGGTCACATTTTCCTTAGAATTTTGCCCATATTATTTCACTATTCCATATTTAATATTGCTAGGAAGAAGTCAGGGCCAACATAATTTTTTTCTGCTTTATTTTTCACAGCTAGGTATCCACAGACTATTTTTTATCTTTGGAGCTCAGCAACTTCCCCAGTACTTGATCAGGTTTTCTTAGGAAATGGTATGACTTTTTATCTGTAATTTCAAATCTTTAATCCAGGATTGTTTTCTTCTTTTATAACTTTGTTTTTATTCCATTTTTTCCCTGTCCTCTTTTTCAGGAATACCAGTTTTAGGGATGTCAGATTTCCTTTGCCTTATAATCAGGGTTATTCATCATCTTCCTTTTAATCATGATAATATCTTGGTTCTTATCTTATGTCATTTCAGGCCTCTCCACTATATTTCTAGATCTGTTTTCAGTTATGTTTGTTTTACATTTGTGCTTTTAACAAGCCTTTCATTTGTCATAATTCTGCTTTGTTTTTGTATTTCTGTCTTGAGCACTGCCAACTTTTTAAATCTTCTATAATCTCATAATAATTGCCTATTTAAAATCCTGTATCCTTTGAACTCTTTCTACAGCCCTCTAATATTTTTGTGTCTATTGAGATGCATTTCTCTAAACACTTTTATTGATTTCTGTTTCCATAAAATTGTCTTAATCTCATTATCCCCTCTTTTCCTGTTGTGGGGTTTTAGTGTTTAATTGCTTACCTTAGTTTTGTAGTTTTTATGCATAGGTCTCAAATTGATGCATTTCTGATTATTATCTTTGGGTTATTAGTTTCGGAAGAATATTTCAGAGTGGAGTGAAGGAGAGCTATTAAGTTGGAGCATTCTACAATTTTGGTAGAGGCAGCTAGGAAAACAAGAACAGTTTGGTTGAGATTTGTCACAAATGCCTTTTCACAAAATCTATTTTAAGTTTGTCTTATACTCAGGGTCCTGGCTTTAACTTTTTGTCATTCAGAAAGCTGGTGTGATTTTTAGCAAAAACTCTTGACAGGCTGAGAGTGTCACAGTCCAAGGACTTCTGCCTCTTGTTCATCCACCACCCTGTTCTTCTCTGATGGTCTCTGTCCAGCAGATGGTTATACTGTGGGCCACAGAAAGAGCCACTCAGCTTTGGTTCCTCTTTGGATCCCCTGCTGTGCAGATCAGCAATGATTTAACCTGCCTCTGTTCCCACTCTCATTGCTTCAACAAAATAACTTTTCAGCAAGCCTTTAGGGCCATGCCTCTTGCTCCTGGTGAAATCCTCTTCCTGCTTGAGTTTTGAGGATGCGTATTCATCTTTACACATACAGGTTTCACAGTATTGGTCAGCTATGCTTTATAGTTAGAGCAGCATTGCTATTTCCAAGTAAATGGGATTTTTTCCTTGATAGTTTAGTGTGTATATGTGCACAGTATTTGAGAGAATAGGGTCAAATGGAAACACCTTTACATCTTTAAGCAAGGTTCAGATAATGTTTTTAAAGACCAAATTAAACGAAAAGAAAGCCATATGTGGCCAATAAAATATTCTATTAATTATGCTATGACATAGATGAAGCTTGAAGAAATCATGCTCAGTAAAATAAGCTAGTCAAAAAGGGACAAATATTGTATGACTCCACTTACATGAGCTATCTAGAATAGACAAATTCATAGACACAGGAAGAAGAAAGGTGGTTGCTAAGGGCTGAGGGAGGTCAGAATGGGGAGTTATTATCTAATGGATATAGTTTCCATTTAGGAAGATGGAGAATGTTCTGGACATGGGTGGTGGTTATGGTTGCACAAAAATGAGAATGTACTTAATGCCTCAGAACTTTAACCTTAAAATGGTGAAAAAGGCAAATTTCATATTATGTGTATTTTGCCAAATGTTTAAAAATAAAAGTACACAAACATGGAAAAAAAACATCCTGTTAGTTAGATAATGTCGAAGTAATGGGTATTTGTTGCCATATGAGTTGGCTGTGTAATTCTTTGGAACCATTCTCAGATGAAATAATGGATGGGTAAGAATTTTTAAAATATTAGGCAGTGTTTCAGTGTAAGGTAATATTCATTATGGGCTTCCCTGGTGGCTCAGTGGTAAAGAGACAGGGTTTGATCCCTGGGTCAGGAAGATCCCCTGGAGAAGGAAATGACAACCCACTCCAGTATTCTTTCCTGGGAAATCCCATGGACAGAGGAGCCTGGTGGGCAACAGTCCATGGGGTCACTAAAGAGTCAGACACAACTTAGCAACTAAACGGCAACAACAACAAATATTCATAGAGTTTATATATGAGTTTATACATATATATATAGTTTATATAATAGAGTTTATATAAATATAGAGTTTATATAGAATAAAGTTTATATAAATCTGGGTCATTTTAAAAAACTTACTGATGGGAATACCCAAAAGCCTTTTTTATTGATTTGGCTTCAAATATTTGTACATATTGTACTTATTTTAAAAGGAAACTATGTTAGTGTTCTTTAAGCAGGGGAAGGCTTCGGTTCTTACAGGAAGAACAGCTTGTTGCTTTAAAATATTATTCAATCAGACCAAATAGCACAGCAGCATCCTAATAAGTAATGAGTTAATTGTCAAGGTTCGCTGACATCCTAGATGAATGCTTGAGCAGGCACTGGTGAAGCCTCCTGTGTGGCTGTATTATTTGTTATCCCCTCTCTGGTTTACAAAGGGATTGCAACTACGTAGCATATATGCTGCTGCCCCACAGCTTGCTGAGCTCCTAAAGAGTGCTAATTTATCATTTTACACATTACACTGAGATCAAACATGGCCTTGGAACCTTTCCCGTCACAAAAGCATCTACTATGAATTTATTCAGGATGGCATGACAGAAGCAGTTTGCCTACCACCCCTACTCTTAACTCACTACTGGGCTTCTCAATTTGATGATGTTCCCCAAATAATGAGCAGGCAGAATTGTGAAATTAAATGATGAAAATGATGTTTCCTAACTATCAGAAAACATTCCATAGGCCTCTCTTTCTATGATGTTTTGGTAGTGTGACTAAAATTCGGTTCGAAACCTCATGCCTACTCTGGGTGCTGTTTGATCTTGGATGAGGAGATGAATAAAATATAAGTTCTGTCTTCAAGAAGTTAACCAATTAGTCTAAGTATTTATGAAACACTTCCTCTGGCAGACTCAATGCCTGGTGCTAGGGTTACAGAAGTGAGTAAAACAAGTGCTGACCTTGCCCTCATGGAACCATACAGTCTAGAAGGGAAGCTGGGAAATCAAAACAGATAATGGTTAACTAATTACAAGGACATAAAGTGCTTCAGAGTTGTTGAGGGCACTACTATTAGTATGTGACGGGGGCTGTTAGTTTGTCGTGGGTGAAGGGGTTTGTTATCTAGTAATAGAAATAGCCACAGAAGCAAACAAGTGATGCTTGGTATATATATACACAAACGATAGAAGAGTTATGTACAAGGGACAGAAGCAAAGACCCAGTGATTCATTCTGCTTTGTAGAGTCAGGGAAGAGCACGTAGGGAACACTCGAGGGAGGTTGTAATGAATAAATAGGGAGTCAGTGGGCATGCACACAGCAGAGAGGGAGGCTTGCCAGATGGAGGAAATTGCTGCAATTCAAAAGCAAATGAGAGACACTGCCTAGTTTTTGCAGAAAACTGTAAGTGATTCTGAATGGCACGTGACAGCCTCTCACTTGATCAAGATCCCTATATGACATAAACAGAAGCTTACGCTTTATTTTTTTGTACCGATGAGATTGACATTGACTTGGCCCCACTTATTACAGAAAGATCAGTTGGTGGCAGTGTTAAGGATGGGTTGGTGAGGGAAGTAAAGCCTGGAGATAAGGAACTGAGCCTGGAGGTTATGACACCATGTGAGGGAGCTAATGAGGAATATTATAGTAAAGAATTCAAAATGCCCAAACCCACATGCCTAATCCAATTTACACTTTTTGGTTCCTACTTTACTTTTTCTTTGCTAGTGGAGAAGAAAAGGGGAGAATACATTTGAGAAATATTTTGGAGATAAAATTCACAGGACTTGTTAACGGTTAGGTCATGAACCCTAGGAGAGATGATGGGTGATTAAACTTATGAAGGTTTCACCGAGTAATATACAAATTGTAGGAGATTTGAGCTAAAAAATGAATTCAGTCTCAGATGTATGACATCTAGATGTCTGTAAATGTAACCAAAGGGATATATGGATCTAAATTCAAGAGTTGTCAATCCTGAAAAATATGGATTTCAGCACTATTAGCCAGGGGAGTAAATGAAATTACCAAGGAAGAGCATGTATGATAAAAAGAGAACCTGAGAAGAAAGCCTTGGAGGGCATCAACATTTAAATAGTTTGTGGAAGAATAGAATCCAAAGCAGTCTTCAAAGGAATAGTCAGAAATATCAGAGGAAAATCAAGAGACTGAGGTCACAAAAATCAAGGTTAATGAAATTCAAAGAAGATGGTTTCTGTAACATAGAGAAGTGAAAGTGTTAGGTTTGGCATTTAGAAGGTCACTGCTGACTTTTTGATGAAAAGAGTTTCAATAGAGATGGATGAAGAAGGCAGATTACAGCTGGTGAAGATGAGAAATTTACAGCATATAGGGCACTCTGTAGACTGGTTGATAAAGAAAGGGGAGAGGAAGTTCGGATAGTAGCCAGAAGGCGGATGCAAGAGGGTTTTTTCTTAGAGTGAGAGAAAATTGGCTCTTTGGAAGAAGCCATCACTGGAGCAGAGAGCAAGATGGGACATAAGACCAGAACAGGTGAAGGAGCTGGCATTCATCTTAGTGTGGATCTCTCTAGAAACATGCTGAAACATGAGGGCAAGGGCAAGTAGTTTCTTGAGGAGTGCGGGAAATAACAGTAGGAAGGTAGAAAATTGGGACAGGGAAGGAAGATAGCCAATAAAAGATAAACTCTCAGACTAGCTACCACTTTGGGCGACTGGTACTTAACCCCATGGGGAAGGTCTAGGAAACAGTGTGAGGTGCCTGCCACCGAGTTTTCTTATCCCCAGGGGTGAAGCTCGGGCATTTTACTCTGATTACCACCAGACATTGGTTGAGGAGTTGCTATTTTCAGGGGCTTTAATTCCCTGCGCTTCCAGCCTGCATTGCAGGTAGAATATCCCCTGGTGGAGAGATGTCGTAGGTGCTGCAGGGTGGGAGTTAGGCTGAAAAAAAGTGAAAAGTGAGGTTGCTCAGTCGTGTCCGACTCTTTGCAACCCCACGACTGTAGCCTACCAGCCTCCTCCATCCTGGGATAGGTCAACTGAAATAGTAAGTCACAGGGTGGGTGTGCTGGGCCACAACAGTTTTCTTACAGGTTGAAAGATAGACTGTGCTGAGTGAGTTGGAGGCATGGGATTGAGTGGATTTTCCATTACATTTCATGTAATTGATGTGTGTGTGTGTGCTAAATTTGACTACTATCTTCATCATATATCAATTTTAAGAGTGAAAATTATGTTTGAATAGTAATCTATAAGAAAAAACTTTTTCCTCTGTCTTACATATGTAATCTAAAATCTTGATGTATGACACCATTTTCAATCTATAGAAGGTGTTACTTGATTTCTCCTAAGTGATCTTGCAAAAAGTGACCTGGCAAAGGAACTGTACTGTGAAAAATCAAAGTTTGTGACTAAGTACATAGAAATTTACATTCATCAGTGAGGTGGGCTAGATATTTTAGGAGTGAGAGTGAAAGTGCCAAAAACGCTACAACATTCATAACCTTAAGTCATATAATATTGGGCTCTTATTATAGAGACAAACATAGGTATTAACCTCAAATTTATTTTGAGTTGTCTTGTGAAAGATATATGAGTGGTGGTTTAGGCTGTGGTGATGATTGCCTGTATGTATAAATTTCTTCTAGACTTCTCTTAGATTTAGATCAAACTGAAAATGATTTTTCCTGTACTTAATACTAATCACTTTATTTGCCCTTTAATGTATGAGTCTAGTTACTAAATATGAAAAGAAAAAATTAAAATGTTTCAAAGTGATTGCCTCTCAAAGATGGGGCATCAGGGTGAAAAAAGGCAAAATGGCAGACTGCTAATGGGGTCATAAGTTGGTAGTTTTATTTGATCTTTTAAACTTGGCACATGTATTTATTTTTTCATACAGACTTTAAAAATGTTCTGTGGAACAAAGAAGCTAAGAGAGATGAATGGAAAGCAGTGGTTAACCAGAGCTGTAGTGCAAAAGAACAAAGTTTTGGGAGGCGGGGATGATAACATGGCCTCTTCCACACACAAACACAAAGGAACATGATGCAAAAGACATCTTTGGAGCAGAGAGGGGTTGAACTGGTTAAACTGAACAGGACTTGTGTTCCAAGCTGTGTGTTGATATTATAAACTTTACATCTCACTTTCCAGACCTTAATTTAAGATTCTGCTGCAAAGAGGGGTTATTTTGCTTCTTGTGACATGATGGTACCTAAACAAAATGCAAGGCTTTCTATGTCAAGAAAAAAGTGGTGGTGGTTAGGGCTTTACCCTTAAGAAGTTGGAGTGAGAGTGCTAAGTGTCAATGAAAAGGCCTCCTGTGAACCTGCTGAGATCCCTAAAGTGTGTACCTGGGGAGAGCATGAACCTTCTAGAAAAAGGCAGAACAAGGACCGAGCCATTGATTCCCCTCTGGGTAGTTGAGAGCTGCCTTTCTCTGTAACGATAGCAGTGTTTTTATGTCAGACGAGTGGCTCAAGACCTGCTTCTGCTCAGTTGCTACCTGATGCTGAATGGGTTGCTCAGTCTTTCTACTCCTTGGTTTCTTTAATAGTAAAATAGGATGGTAATCTCCACTTCTAGGGTGGTTATGGGGATCATATGAAGTCATCTATGTGAAAGGCTGCCTGGTTATGATATGATGTGTGCTTTTTTGCTCTTTGCTTTGAGGGCATTTGGTACTTTAGTACTCTTTGATCAGAATGAATGCTTTCACATGAGAAATCCATTTTATCATGGTACTTGAGTCTTCAAACTTTCATCCAAATTTTTTTGTTTCATTTGTTGTAAGAATTATAAATTTCATGATGTAGTTTGAATAGCAAATGTGAGAATTTAAAATGTAGCCTTGAAGGATGTTAAAAACAATTGCTTATTTAACATGGACCTAACAATAACAGCAAAGAGCTCAGGTTTCATGGAGAGCATAAAATTGGACAAATTCCTGGATAAAAGGCTTATAATCCAATTAGCTATCAGGAGTCCATAAATATTTATGCAAAAATCATAGGACTGGAAAGAATTTCAAGTTAAATGCAAATGTGATTTCTACAAAAAAAGCCCTTAACTTCCTTTTTCATTCTAACCTTTTATGTGTGTTCAAAATGTCATTGAAATATTAAAAAAAATTTTTTAACCACTTTAGTGTGACAAGTTGTCTGTAGCTGGATGGTTGGCTGGATATAAAATGTTATTCTCCTTCAGCTATTAAAGCTGTCCTTGAAAAGAATCTCAATTTCCTTCAAGATCTCTTGTGCTTCAATAAATTGCATTAAACCTCTTTATTTTTGGAAATA
This sequence comes from Cervus canadensis, assembly GCF_019320065.1. Taxonomy (NCBI): domain Eukaryota; kingdom Metazoa; phylum Chordata; class Mammalia; order Artiodactyla; family Cervidae; genus Cervus; species Cervus canadensis. The sequence goes on from NC_057415.1 coordinate 23,708,981, forward strand.
TCACTTCATTAGCATTATTTTTTGCCCTTGACCCTATGGGAGATAAAAGTGGGAGGTTCCTAACTGAATTGCATTGTCAATTGAATATAAGTATGATTTTTCTGATCATCAGAGCTGCTTATAAATGGAACAAGCTTTAAGTGTTTTTATTCACTGGAGATGTTCAAATACAGGCTCAATAAGTGGTAGTTAACACGTTAGCTCAGTTGCCCCAAGACGTTCTGACCCTAGGAAACTAGAGAAGTATTTGGACAAACCTTAGATAGAAGAAGGGCTTCCCTGGTGGCTCAGATGGTAAAGAATGCCCCTGCAATGAAGGAGACCCGGGTTCAGTCCTTGGATTGGGAAGATCCCCTGGAGAAGGGATAGGCTACCCACTCCAGTATTCTTACCTGGAGAATTCCATGGACAGAGGAGCCTGGTGAACTGCAGTCCACTGAGGCACAAAGAGTTGGACATGACTGAGTTACTTACACTTTCACTTTAGATGGAAGAATGTGTTGGGTTATTGGCCACCTGCCACAAACTTGCAAATAATCACAACTGCCTGCTGATGTCAAGACAGAGAATAGTAGGAAGTCATTAGGTTTACTCCTTATTTTACTATGTGTCTCCACATACCTTGAGGACCACATGAATAAACTACATTTGTATCCTTGCACTAAGGCCTGCTTGTTGTATGACTTTGGACAAGTTATGCAATGGTTCTAAGCCTGTTTCTGTATCTGTAAAATGGGGATATTAATGATAGAACTTGCTTTATAAGATTATTATAGAATTTCTTCTAGAGCCTATTATACAGAGTGAACTAAGTCAGAGAAGAAATATAAATATCATATACTGATGTATATATATGGAATCTAGAAAGATTATGGTACTGATGAATTTATTTTCAGGGCACAAATGGAGAAACAGACATAGAGAACAGACCTAAGGACAGGAGGGGAGGGGAGAAGGGAAAGGGTGAGATATATGGAGAGAGTAATGTGGAAATTCATAATACCATATGTAAAATAGATAGCCGGTGGGAATTTGCTATATGACTCAGGGAACTCAAACATGGGCTCTGTGACAATCTAGAAGGGCAGGACGGGAGGGAGGTGGAAGGGAGATTCAGGAGGGAGGGGACATGGGTGTACCTATGGCTGATTTTTGTTGATATATGATAGAAAACCACAAAATTCTGTAAAGGAAATATCCTTAAGTTAAAAAAATTAAGTGGCAAAAAAAAAAGATTACTGTGGGGTTTCTTAAGCAATACTGGAGCTTAGCATGGCCTAACACACAACAGGCATTCAAAATATGCTATTTATTAAAAGGGGGAGAAAAGAGTGTCTCATAAATGGTTTTTCCCAACCCCAAGACTACTCACCTCTCTGGAAAGTTACTGCCTTATTTCAAACTGTGTAAAAGTCCTTTTCTGAAATTCTAAGCATAGGCTGGGTTCTTGGACTAGATGACTCATGAGGCAGCTTCCTGCTCTGAGACTGTTATTTTGAGTATTTGATTCATAGTATTCACTATGGTAAACATTTCCATATCTCCACAAGTATGAATAGCCTGGTTATCCTGGGTAAGCACTGTGTAGAATGAGGAGCTAACATGATGAAGTAGATGGAATTCGGTTACCTCTGGACCTTTTGGACCTAGTTTATATCCTAGCTTCTAATACCTGTTAGCTGGGAACCACATGAGGCAAGTTGCTTAACCTCTCTGAGCCTCAAAATTCACAGCTGTAAAATGAGGGTAAAATAATATCCAGGAGGTCTGGAACGAAGATGTGATGAACTAGTCCGTGTTATGTCATCCAGCACTGGGTATCCAGGAAATGATCTTTCTGTTGGCTGCAGATTTCACTTTTTAGCTAGGTGTGTCTGCATGATTTAACAGAGCCTGACGGTGTTTTATCCCCACCCTGTAAACAGCAGGAATATCTTCTGCCTGGCCCAAATGTTAGGATGTAAGATTTTTGCTTGACACCCAGTTTGTGGTCATATAAAAGCCCTAAATAAAATGCTTTGGGTAGAAACAGTTTTGGCTCATCCGCAAGGTAGCGGCAAAAGTGCCTGGCTTCCCGAGGACAAAGCAAATGATGCTGTGACTGGCTTTATTTGCTGAGGGCAGAACTTGTGAAGTTCTGTGCTGCAGCTGCCATCCACGTTCCTGCAGCTGTCTCTTCCCATTTCTTTTTAGAGCTGTTGTGGCAAAGTCTTCTTAGCATGATGTGCCAAGTTTGAGGGAAGTTAATTTATTAGTTCATTAAGTTTAGGGCATTCTAGCTTCCGCCTCACCATTGCTTTTGATTTGGGAGTTTGGGGGCTTCTCATATCTTCAGTGTTTGACCTACCACTTTGCCAGCCGTGACCCATCACCGAGTGCTACGTGCTATGTTTTTACTTCCAGGGTTGCCCAGATGGATTTGCTCTGTGTTGTGGAGAATATGGTTAATTAAGAGCTTCAGGCAGAACCCGCAAGTGCTTTTTAATTTTCCTTGCTGTTTGGTTCATCACTTCCCTTATCTCATTACCCACGTTTCTCCTCCAATCTCAAGAATGAATTTCCTGCTCATAAAGTCCCGCTGGCTGCAATGTAGCCTGTGCCCGGCTATCCGCTCCACTGAACGGTGGTTTCTCTGTGAGGGGAAAATAAAATAGTGAAATTAACTCATACTCAAATCTGAAGGTTTTCTGAAAATAGATGTGAACAAATTAGGCGTTCTGGGAATTAGCCAAAGCTCAGTAATTAATAACCTTTTTAGGTCTGGGTGAATAAGAAGAATGTTTAATAAGTATGGCTAATGTTCTCTACAAACAGTCCATTCTCATTAAGCAGGATAGTAGAGCACTGTTTCCCTAATGGGTGATATTTGGCCCTGAGGGGCAAAAGCAGAAAAGTGACTGCAAGTGAGGGGTGTAGTGAGATTTCTTTTTAAAAACATTTTTATTTGCTTTTTATTTTATTTTATTGGCCACACCCTGTGGTATGCAAGATCTAAGTTCCCCAACCAGGGGTCGAACCGGTGCCCCCTGCATTGGAAGCACGGAGTCTTAACCACTGGACCACCAGGGAAGTCCCTGTAGTGATCTTTCATGCCTGGTATGTGCTAACCACTGTACATATCATGTAATTACCCCTCACACCGATTACTGTAGCACAACCTCAATAATACCAAGGAATAGAAAACACAGCAAGTCACAGTGGCTTAATCTAGTTTATGTACTTGGTTCTTGTGACTGGGGTCCAGATCCAACACCTGTCAGACTCCAAAGCTAGTGTTCAAGGCCTGGAACCTGCGACTTTGTCATCAGATGCAGACTGACATTTACTCGTGTGATGAGGGTTAATGCTGTCCCAAGAAGGAAATCTCTGTCCTGGTGGTATTCTAGTGACAGCAAGCTGTTGGGGAGGTTGTTCATTAACCTGCCCAGCTTTCCCTCTGTAGGTTACACATCAGCAAAGTCCAGAGAGAAAGGGGGACACGTGGTGAGAACACTGGAACAAGGGCGCACTTCATCCCAAAGCTTGTTTATAGACAGCGAATGTCGGTCAGTAAACAGGTGCCTTTGAGGGGCTAAGATTTATCCTTAACTCACTCTGGGTTGGACCACAGAATAACATCAAGTCCCTGAAGTAATTTTATGATCCTCTGAAGTGTGGAATTTCAGTGAGATAGAGAAAAGGATGAGAGGTCTCCTAAGTATAGTCATTGAAGGTATCTTGGGCCACAACTTGTGAAAGTTCTTGTAAAACTAGGGAAGAATCCCCTGGTAGTCCAGAGGCTAAGAATCCACCTTCCAATGCAGAAGACTTGGGTTTGAACCCTGCTCAGGGAACTAAGATCTCACACGCCGGGAGGCAGCTAAGCCAGCACTGCACAACTGGAGTTGCATGCTGCAACTAAGACCCCACACAGCCAAATAAATTAAAAAAAAATTTTTTTTAATAAAATCAGGAAAATCTTGGGGCTTGCATTAGGTGATCACAATCCCTGGATGTCTAATGAAATATAAAAAGAACCAGCAGGTTAAAGAGCAAACTGACCCCAGCTAGCAAGCTGGGACCAGGGATGTAAATTAAGCCCTTTGCTTCCCTTTTCATTTTTCTGGAGAAGAAAATTATACAATTACTGAGTACACAAACTTTAGGATCAGATACCTAGGTTATAAATCCCAGCTTGAAACCTAGTGTCATATGTGATCCTGGGCTCTGCTTAAATTCTCTGTAACTGTCTGTTTTCTCCCCCAAAAGATCCAACAATGGATTGTATATTTCATATAGTGGTTATAAATATTAAGTGAATTCTATATATAGTTTGCTATTCCTTTCATCCTGACCTTTTGACACCTTTATAAATGTTCCTGTTAAAAATGGGAAGGCAGAAAGGAAGGAAAACATAGTGGATTTTTTAAGTAATTTTACCAAAAGGACAGGTGACTCTATGGATCTGAAATTGGATCAATAGTTTGAGTTCATTCATTTTCCTTCTAAAGTGAAAAAATATTCATGAATTGACTCTGCTTTAATCACAGGGTCTTCACAGAAGATTTGACATGTTACTATGGCCAGCATTTTGCTGACTGCCCACTTGACACCCAGCTGGGCGTCTCACATTGGTGACCATAAATACTTTCTGTATATTATCATTTAGGCCTGGGCTAGATGCTGTGAGGGAGTTTATAATCTGGAAGAAAAGATAAGCCATTTGCCCACTGGAAGTTAACTAAAAATTTTGCAGTGAAAGATGAAAATGAGAATACAAAAGAGAACCATGGGCTGGGAAGGGTCTTATCATTGTTCAGTCACTAAATCATGTCTGACTTTGCAACCCCATGAACTGCAGCACACCAGGCTTCCCTGTCCTTCACTGTCTCCCGGAGTTTGCTCAAACTCATGTCCATTTAGTAGGTGATGCCCTCTAGTCATCTCATCCTTTGTCACCCCCTTCTCCGCCTGCCCTCAGTCTTTCCCAGCATCAGGGTCTTTTCGAATGAGTCAACTCTTCGCATCAGGTGACTAAAGTGTTGGAGCTTCAGCATCAGTCCTTCCAATGAATATTCAAGGTTGATTTCCTCCAGGGTTGACTGGTTTGTTCTCCTTGTAGTCCCGCAGACTCTCAAGAGTCTTCTCCAGCACCACAATTCAGAAGTGTCAATTCTTCAGCACTCAGCCTCCTTTATGGTCCAGCTCTCACATCCTAATGTTGCTTTTGACCAAACACCAAATCAATGGTTCACATAGTAAGCATGCACAGCTTATGGGCAGATCAAAGCATGATTGTTGTGAATGACTGACTTACCTAATTGTGTCCTAAAGGATACAGAGGAGTTGGAAAGGCAAAAAGAAAATAAGGAAGGGCATTTGTATATGTTAAAGGATCCCAACTTATTGAAGGAATGGATTTGCAATAAGTTACTGGTTTTGTTGTTTTAGCATGGTATATTTTTAATTTATTTTTTAACTGGAATATAATTGCCTTACAATATTGTGTTAGTTTCCACTGTACAACAGTATGGATCAGCTGCACGTGTACACAGACTTCGCAGATGGCACTAGTGGTTAAGAACCCATCTGATGACATGATCCTCTACATAGAAAACCCTAAAGACTCTACCAGAAAATTACTAGAGCTAATCAATGAATATAGTAAAGTTGCAGGATATAAAATTAACACACAGAAATCCCTTGCATTCCTATACACTAACAATGAAAAAACAGAAAGAGAAATTAAGGAAACAATACCATTCACCATTGCAACAAAAAGAATAAAATACTTAGGAGTATATCTACCTAAAGAAACAAAAGACCTATACATAGAAAACTATAAAACACTGATGAAAGAAATCAAAGAGGACACAAACAGATGGAGAAACATACCGTGTTCATGGATTGGAAGAATCAATATTGTCAAAATGGCTATTCTACCCAAAGCAATCTATAGATTCAATGCAATCCCTATCAAGCTACCAACGGTATTTTTCACAGAACTAGACAAAGAATTTCACAATTTGTATGGAAATACAAAAAACCTCGAATAGCCAAAGTAATCTTGAGAAAGAAGAATGGAACTGGAGGAATCAACCTGCCTGACTTCAGACTCTACTACAAAGCCACAGTCATCAAGACAGTATGGTACTGGCACAAAGACAGAAATATAGATCAATGGAACAGAATAGAAAGCCCAGAGATAAAATCCACGAACCTATGGACACCTTATCTTTGACAAAGGAGGCAAGGATATACAATGGAAAAAAGACAACCTCTTTAACAAGTGGTGCTGGGAAAGACTGGTCAACCACTTGTAAAAGAATGAAACTAGAACACTTTCTAACACCATACACAAAAATAAACTCAAAATGGATTAAAGATCTAAATGTAAGACCAGAAACTATAAAACTCCTAGAGGAGAACATAGGCAAAACACTCTCCGACATAAATCACAGCAAGATCCTCTATGACCCACCTCCCAGAATATTGGAAATAAAAGCAAAACTAAACAAATGGGACCTAATGAAACTTAAAAGCTTTTGCACTACAAAGGAAACTATAAGTAAGGTGAAAAGACAGCCCTCAGATTGGGAGAAAATAATAGCAAATGAAGAAACAGACAAAGGATTAATCTCAAAAATATACAAGCAACTCCTGCAGCTCAATTCCAGAAAAATAAATGACCCAATCAAAAAATGGGCCAAAGAACTAAACAGACATTTCTCCAAAGAAGACATACAGATGGCTAACAAACACATGAAAAGATGCTCAACATCACTCATTATTAGAGAAATGCAAATCAAAACCACTATGAGGTACCATTACACGCCAGTCAGGATGGCTGCTATCCAAAAGTCTACAAGCAATAAATGCTGGAGAGGGTGTGGAGAAAAGGGAACCCTCTTACACTGTTGGTGGGAATGCAAACTAGTACAGCCGCTATGGAAAACAGTGTGGAGATTTCTTAAAAAACTGGAAATAGAACTGCCATATGACCCAGCAATCCCACTTCTGGGCATACACACTGAGGAAACCAGATCTGAAAGAGACACGTGCACCCCAATGTTCATCGCAGCACTGTTTATAATAGCCAGGACATGGAAGCAACCTAGATGCCCATCAGCAGATGAATGGATAAGGAAGCTGTGGTACATATACATCATGGAATATTACTCAGCCATTAAAAAGAATTCATTTGAATCAGTCCTAATGAGATGGATGAAACTGGAGCCCCTTATACAGAGTGAAGTAAGCCAGAAAGATAACATTACAGCATACTAACAAATATATATGGAATTTAGAAAGATGGTAACGATAACCCTATATGCAAAACAGAAAAAGAGACACAGAAATACAGAACAGACTTTTGAACTCTGTGGGAGAAGGTGAGGGTGGGATATTTCAAAAGAACAGCATGTATACTATCTATGGTGAAACAGATCACCAGCCCAGGTGGGATGCATGAGACAAGTGCTCGGGCCTGGTGCACTGGGAAGACCCAGAGGAATCGGGTGGAGAGGAAGGTGGGAAGGGGGATCGGGATGGGGAATACGTGTAACTCCATGGCTGATTCATGTCAATGTATGACAAAACCCACTGCAATGTTGTGAAGTAATTAGCCTCCAACTAATTAAAAAAAAAAAAAAAAGAACCCATCTGACAATGCAGGAGACATATAAGATGTGGGTTCGATCCCTGAGTTGGGAAGATCCCCTGGAGGAGGGCATGGTAACCCATTCCAGTGTTCTTGCCTGGAGAATCCCATGGATAGAGGAGCCTGGTGGGCTACAGTCCATAAGATCACAAAGAGTCAGACACAACTGAAGTAACTTAGCACAAATGCATGCACACACACAAGTATACATATATCACCTCTCTCTCGAGTAAGCACGGTATTTTCAAATGAGATATTGTGAGGTGATTCTCAAGAATTGTCTGTTCCATGCTGTGCCTGATTCTGGGCCAGATGAAGGCTGAGAAGACACAGTTGGGATTTATGAGGAAAGATTGAAGGAGAGGCTGCGGCTGATTTAACAGGAGAGGAAGCAAAGCTATTCATCATCACCCCTGGAGGCAGCACAAATAAGGTAGTACTCAGGATTTAAATTTTAAAAGGCATTTAAATATCCCCACCACTCCTATTTTAATCAATAATTAAATGTTATTTGCTCTTCTGATCTTTTGAGTTCACTGACCTGTCTGTGTCTGTTGCCTGAGCCCCAGCTACCTTCTCCTTTTATCTAGAGATAGCAGGATCCTTCCGCTGGTCACCTCACCACAGTCTCTCTTGTCCCACTCTCCCAAACCATTCTCTTGTATTCTGAGCTGTCTTTAGTAGAAGCAAACCGGGGCATGACTGTTTTGTTCCTTAAAGCCCTTCAATAGTTTACTATTGTTCTTAGAACAAATCTCAGACTTTTTAATGTGTCTCCCCAGCCTTGCATCGTGAGCCCTTTCATCCCAGCCCTCATCATGTGTCCGTTGCCGATGCTGTGTTTTGCAGCTGTGTGGCCATGCTTTCTCTCATATCAGGAAGTTCCCCTGTTCTATTCCTTTTAACAGGAATACAATACAATCTTTTATGTATCCAAGATCACTTCTTTAGGGAAGACTCTCCTAACCCCTATACTATGTTGGGTTCCCCATTAGGTCCTGGAGAGAGACTGTCTTGTCTCACTTGTAATTATTCTCTGTCTTCTCTCCAAAAGACACTTAGGGTACAACTGGTGAACAAAACAGGAGGAGTCATGAAACTTACATCCTGGTCACTGGAGGAAGATGATAAACATAATGAATAAATAAATTATGGTATGTTATATGATGAGTGATATATATAAAAGAGAGAATAGACTAGAGTAAGAAGGATGAAATGAGGGAGGCAGGCTGCAATATTGGAAAGAATGGTCAGCATATTTCCATGCCATATGCAAATTAACTCAAGAAATACTGTAGTGTTAAATGTAAAAGTTAAGACCATAATTCTGCATAAAGCCTGGCATGTGTTAGTAAGTTCTTAAAACATATTTATCAAGGAGACTAGCAGACAATATTATCATTGTTATTATACTCATTCAAATTCTAAGTTAGGGTCAGGCACAGAATATGTGCAGCCTTCTCCTGGTTGCATAGCAGGCAAACCAAGGCTTACACCAGGGTTGTGTAATCCTTCTCTGAAATCTCCTGTGGTGAAAGGGGATTCCTTTCAATGCTTTTTTCTGTCTCCTGAGAGACCCTAACAGGGTCCAACAGAGTTAATTAATTACCCTGTCATGAGGACACAGGGACTTCCTTGCAGTGATTTCTGAGGACACCTGAAGATTGAGCAGGCCTAATGACAAAAACAGAATCATTCTGTTCCAGAGAGTTGATGTGCAGATAGATTGGATATCTGAACTCCTGGATGTTTCTGTCACTTTCTGTCTCTCACACACACATGCACACATGCTCTTTCTCTCCTTGTCTTCTCAACAACAAACAGCTTGGCTCCTGGGCAACTTAGCTTCAAATTGGAAAGTGCAGCCTTGCTTGGCAGAACAACAGTATCACAGCCTCCCCGTGGCTCAGAACAGCTTGTGACACATCCCTGTAGGCAAGACCATAAAGGGCTGTCTAATGTCCTGGAACCACCACCCCCAAAAGGACTCTCCTGTGCAGCTTCTTTAGAATTCTGGTCTGCGGGGCATATCTTCTCTTCCCCAGCAGTTTCTCATGCTGGACTTGAACTTTTTGCTTCTTTCCTGTCTGTTTAATTAGTGATCTCATCTCTTCGATCATTAGAAACTCACAGTGGCCCTGGAGATGGGAATCAGAACCAAATTCAAAGGGAAATGCAGGAACCAATGACTTGGAAGTCTGAAAAAGCACTCTAGTCCCTCTGACCTTAACAACATAACACGTTCCCTTCTTGGCCACTTTACAGAGGCCCCAGTTCAAACAGGCACTCCTATTTATGTCTCCTCCCTGTGTACCTCAAAAATTTTTTTAAAAGACTGGATTGAAGCAGTTCTTGCATGGTTCTGATTATGTCTTACTTAGATGATAGTGGCCACTCTTTCGTTGTTGTTGTTCAGTTGCTAAGTCACATTTGACTCTTTGTGACCCCATGGACTGCAACATGCCAAGGTCTTCTGTCCTACACTATCTCCTGAAGTTTGCTCAGATTCATATCCATTGAACTGGTCATGCTATCTAACCATTTATCTCATCCTCTGCTGCCCCCCTTCTCCTTTTGCCTTCAATCTTTCCCATCATCAGGGTGTTTTCCAATGAATTGGCTCTTTGCATCAGGTGCCAAAATATCGGAGCTTCAGCATCAGTCCCTCCAATTAATATCCAGGGTTGATATCCTTTAGGATTGCTTAGTTTGATCTCCTTGAAGTCCAAGGGACTCTCAAGAGTCTTTTCTAGCCCCACAATTCAAAAGCATCAATTCTTTGGTGCTCAGCCTTCTTAATGGTCCAACTCCCACAACCGTACATGACTACTGGAAAAACTGTAGCCTTCATAAGTCTTGCTGACTCCAGTGTTCACCCACCATCACCTATCTTATATTCTGTAAACAAAAGCCAATGAAATGAACCTAAACTCCTTAGCTTGCATTGAACAATCCAGTACCAGTCTTCTAGAGATAGAAGAAATCTGCCTAACCATAACTCCATGTCATAGATATGGTCTGGGCTATTCTACTCCATACTTTGCTCCTACCAGTCCTAACACCTAGAAATCCATCTGTCTCCTGAGCATGTTCATAACTTCCTGTCCTCTTCAGTTCACCTCAGATATCTTGCTTGGAAACATTCTCTTCTTTCTATGAATTTTCATCATTTATATCATTTTATAAGTAGACTCTGCACTTGACTGCATTTGCGTTCTTAACTAGGTTGTAAGTGACTGGCTGGCAATGTCTGTTTTACCCATATTTGCATTATTCAAAGCCTAAAACTTTGTACCTAGTAGATACTTAATAAAGCCTCATTGATAAGTGAATGGACAAAATGGCATCTTTTCTCGATGTTTGTCTTCAAAATAGTTTAGTAAAAGGTGTTATGGTATTAGGTACATCGGAGCCTTTCTAAAATACAGTCCATTTTAGAACAAGCATAGTGCAAGTTGATGGTAAGTCTGATTGATGGGCAATTTTCTCTGGAATGATGTGAGAGACCACAATAAAACAATCTTTACCTTTAATATAGTCAGTCCTATAACAGATTATAACATCGTTACAAATTTCGTTAACTTCAATTGCTTTTGAAATTATATTTGAAATTTAATAACTAGAGCCAGATGCAGGAGAATATAAATACATTCAGTTCCCGACTTAATATGGTTGGATTTAATACTTTTCAACTCTGTAATGGTGTGAAAGCCATTCAGCAGAAAGACTGAAGATCAAACTGTGATCTTTCCCAGAGCTAGCAAATGAGGTATAGTGTCTCCTGATGCTGGGCAAGGTCCTAAGCTGCATGCAGCTCCCAGTTTGCCATATGATCAAGGATAAACAACTGATACACTTACAACCAGTTTGTACCCATACAACCATTTTCTTTTCCATACGCAGTACAGTATTCAGTAAATTACCTGAGATAGTCAGTACTTGATTGTAAAGCAGGCTCTGTGTTAGATGACTTTGCCCAACTGCTGGCTAACTATAAGTGTTCTGTAGGCTAGGCTAAGCTGTTTGGTAAGTTAATGTGAATTAAATGCATTTTCTACTTAGGCGATTTTCAGTTAATGATGGGTCTATCAGGATGTAATTCCACCGTAAATCAAGGAAGACCTGTACTTAATTATATTTAAAAATCATATTCACTACTTTATAAGAGCAATTCAGCATATTCCGTACCTCTTTTCTCCAGAATTTAAGCTGTGAGCACAACATTTGCCTGGAACTTTCCCTATCTTTAAGCCTTTCTGAGGGGGAAGGGTGTGTGTCTGTGTGTCCATCCCAGCCCGTGTGTGTGTGCACACACACATACATGCATGCATACTTCTGGTGCTTGCTCCGATGCTTCAAGGTTTCAGTTTAACTGAGCATCAAAACTTCATTTCCTTCTAGCCTTTGATTTTATTGAAAGAAACATTAACTTCTGCTTTCCCCCAGCTATTTTTTTTTTTTCTTTTTCCTGGTGGAAAATTAGGGTAAACAGTATCAACTGAATTGAATTGAAAAAGAAAATTAGGGAATGACCTTCTGATCTGGGCACTGTCTTGCTATCTGTTGAACAGTTGTCCTGGTGGTGGCCCATCAGATGGCCCTGGGTCCTTGTTCCCATCAGCAAGTTTGACATTTGCAAACTCTCTGCTTTCCTCCAGCTGTCTCAAGTCACATGCTGAGCTTTGTGGTCTGAATCATCCTTGTGCTCTTTGTTTTTAGATCAGACTGTAACAAAGTTGGCTAACTTTTGGATAGATTTGGATTCTTTTTTTCCAATTTAAACTTTTAGCTTGAAGGAGTGTACCTTTTAATGCAGCCATCTGAAGCAGTTTTGTTTCTTAATACTCAAGGACTAGAGGTAGAATCCAGTGTGATGATTTCTCCTTTAAATTTTACATTTTTAAATTGTTCTGGTTTATGTTTTGATTTCTAGGCCTTTCAGACACTTTATTCTTCATTGTTCTTTGGGCCCAAGATATAGCAGGTCTTAGCTAGTTGTGGTGGGTCAAAGGGCTTGACCCAAGACCTATATTAGCACTATACTGTTGAGTTCATGCAGGACCTGGAAAGGACTGATCAAGACCCAGATGAGGACTGGGTCAGGAGTTAAGGAGTGGACCCAGGGCATATGTGAAATCAAACGACAGAGCTGAGAGGCTTAGGCACACTGTTAGTGTCAACTTTTACTGTGCACCTACTATGTGCCTGGTCTGTGCAGATTACTGAAGTTACAGTGCTGAGCAAGGCAAACATTCCTAGAAAAGAGATATTAGACAATTATACAATACATACTCTGAAGAAGCATGATAGTGTTTAATAGAACTGAACAAGTCAAGGCAATTAAGGAAACTTTCCCATTGAAAATGGTGTTTAACTGCAAATCCGAAGGTGGGGCAAATAATGGAGGAGAAAAAATTCTCCATGCTGTAGTGCATGAGAAAGTCCAGGGGTGAGAAAGAGCTTAGCATGTTGCAGAAACTGAGTGAGTAACTGGAGTACCGGGAGGCTGGGGATGGGCATGAGGTGAAGATTGTTACAAAATGAGACTAGAAAGATTTAACATAGTCAAAAAAATTCAACAAGCTCAGTCATTAGCCAGGCCATCTTCTGCCTCAGTCGTGAGAGGTCCATCATTGGTACTCCTAGGTGTCAAGTCATCCTCTGGGAGCAAGGGGCAGTGGCTGTCTTGCAGACTGTCCACTCAGGGCTAGGGCTAAAGTGTGAGCCAGGTGTAACTTGTAGGTTCAAAGGACTCACCTAGATAAATGGGCATGAGTCCTAGTTACTGGGTGAAGTTCAGACAGGAGTGTGCAGGCAGACCTGAAAAGAGATTGAGGTAGGAGAGAGATTCATCAGGTTTAAGCAGTGGAACATGCTTAATGCCTGGTCATACAGACCTGGCCAATGTTGTATGGGAGCCCAGAGGGAACCTGGAATTATCCCCGGGTCTGAGAAGCCACTCAAGACCAATCTGGGACTCTGGCATCCTCACAGGAACCCCCCCCCCCCAAGTTTTTATTTTGTAAAGATTTGACTGAATTAGAGTTCCCTGTATTGTAGGTCTCATGTTCTTTGTATCTCTGCCTTATGCTGGGCTAGCTCAAGGGCTGGACCATGGATCCAGCTGTGAGACACTGTGGAGGGGAGAGACTGGACAAAGAAAGAGGGTGTCAATGCTATTCTCCTTAATGTAGGGTTTTCACTTTGTCATTTTTCACAGCTTTGAAAAGCATCTTTACAAGCTTTGAAAAGCATCTCTAAAATTGAACAGAGTACAGCATTTCTCTTCAAAGTCTAAGTAGTACAGTCTTAAACCCCACATCATCTTGTGATGAAATCTCTTTTACATTCATCTACAATCTCATTTGACTTGTTCCTATCTCTTAATGTCTTAGTTGCTTTCAAAAAATAAAGAAAGAAAACATAGTTAGGTTTTCCAGCTTTGAGAAATTAAATGCCTACTGAGATGCTGGTTGGAGATAATGTAGTGAATAGAAATGATCCAGAACAGTGAGGGGCAGCCCAGAGGCACCAGGGAAGTTAATGCCTATTTAACATGTGTTAAAGATGAGCTGGATTAGGGGATTCTGGCTCATCCTTAGCACAGGAGAACAAAATGAAATGGAACTCGCACAACTCATTTTTTGCCTTTTAATTTTCCCTTTTCTACTCTAATCCCCTCTGCCGTACCTCTAATTAAGATGTAGATCATGTAGAAAAAAAGTCCTATTTTCCCCCTTGCTAGACATAATCTCATTTCAATCCTACATCAACCCAATTTTGAATAAATCCTAGAAAGTTTCACCACATTGAGTGTTGTAAAACTCACGTCAGAGGTTCCTTTGATGTGACCTGAGTCATGGATATTCTTGCTTCTGGGGCCCCCTGACACTGGGGAAAAGCATGTCATTCAGTGGCCCAGAATCTAGGTAAATTTTCAGTATCCTGTAACAAAGGAAAAAAAAAAAACCTCTGTAAGGAATACTTGTGGCCCTTGGATAAGGAATGTTTTCATATCTGAGTTATTAGTTAACCTAAACTGAAGTCTTCTACCTTCTCTCTGATGAGTTAGGTGTCTTTTCATTTGGGTTAGTGGGAACCGGAAGTATTCTTGGCCTTGCATGAGCCCTGATGATAATTTCACTCTAATCCTTTTGAATGGTTTCCCTCCCGGCCTTGGCTAGTTTCTCCCGTGCTCATTAGTACTCTGCCAAAAATTCACAGAGAACCCCCCCCCAACCTTTTTGGCACCAGGGATAGATTTTATGGAAGACAGTTTTTCCATGGACTGGGGGTTGGAGGGTGTGGTTTCAAGATGATTTAAACACATTGCATTTATTATGCACTTTATTTCTCTTACTATTACATCAGCTCCACCTCAGATCACCAGGCATTAGATTCTGGAGGTTGGGGACCCCTGCGCCTAGGGGACCCTCAGCAGGGCAACCCAGCTCTCTCTCTGCAGAACCCTCCTCTCTGGTCCTCTACCTTATGACCTCCAGTCACTTGGGCCTCCCCACATTCCCAGTGCTGTCTGCTCAGCTTAGGGAGACCACAGGCCATTCTGGGTTTTCCTCTCTGTGCCCTGGGCTGGAGACGCTCTCCAGGCAGTAAGCGAGGGCAATTGCGGGGCTTGCCTCTGTTTGTTCCCATCTTTCAGGGATCACTGCCCTTCATTGCCTCACAGCCAATGCCTTGAATACCATCGGCTCATTTATTTTGTCTCTATTTTTCAGTTGTGCCAGGCATGAAATCCAGTCTTAGTTACTTTCGCTTGGCTGAAAGCAGAATCCCTCCAGGGCTATTTTAAGGTTGTTTAAGCTTGTTTTTGACACTCACTTTTTGAGAACTCACTCCATACAAAGATAAACACACAATGAGTGATCTGACAGTACATTTTTATTTTGTGGCAAAATGAGAAGATTTTTATGATTTTTCTTTGGAAATTATTTTTCTGAGTCACTAATTTTACAATTAAAGGTTCTTTGCAAAGGAATTTTTAGAATTAAGGATTTTTGCCTATAAGTCACTTTCAGATTGTTAACACTAAATTGAGTAATGAAATTGCAAGAATTTTACATTTTTAGGTATACATGTACATATTCATTGGATTTTACAGAGCTTTGGTGCCTTTTTTGTTTATTTCTTATATATTCTCATAGACTGTTAAATAACTCATCAGCCCTAGGATTTGGGCCTAAAGGTCTCAATGTATAAAACAGTCCTGCTTTCTTTAGAGGTTCAAAGTGGTAGTAATACCACATACAATAGCTTTATTATCACTCCAGTCATGGTGTCTGACATGAGATGCCCTTTGTTTCCCCCAAATGCTAATAAGACATCTCAGCAATTTTCGCATTTCCCTCTGTTAGGTACTAAGCAGGAATAGGTTTGTCCCCTTGTGCTAAAATGTGGCCTTTATCCTTAGTGAAGCAAGTTCTTCATCAGCTCAAAAATTCTAATGTCCTAGGGCCTCTGCTTTCAATCCTTTAAAATCAATGATTCTCCCCCAGGTCTATCTCCATCCCCTGCTCCCTCCCACCTTGGAGGGGAATAACTGGCAACGTCTAGAGGCATTTTTAGTTGTTACAATATTTGAGGAGGAGGCTTCCTACCATTGGCATCTTGTGGGTAGAGGCCAGGGATTTAACTAAACATCTAATGATGCTCAGGACAGCCCCTCACAACAAAGAATTATGAAGCCCACAATATCAACAGTGATGGGGTTGAGAAACACTGTCCTGAATCAGTGTGGCCTCAGAGTGCAGAATTCTTGGGGTTACTCATAAAAATACCTTTTTGGTGGCCTTGTTGTTACCTATTTGTTTTTTAGACTTTTATTTTAGTGAACTCAATTAATTCATATCATCCTAACTTTGAAGGGAATCACCATGGCATTATAAGCAAAATTAGCTTAAAATATTCTGTATAAAAAGAGCAAGATCTAGCATCCCTAAAATCATAGACTCTGGGCTGCTGAGAAGAACCTCAGGCTGCGACTTTGCCCACTGAAAATATTGGATTCACATCAAGGCTGGGCAGAAGGTCCACTGAATCATGGGAACTCTTTCTCAAGGGCATTTTCGTTCCTTGCTGTTGATACTTCATTTGACCGGTCAACTGGAGCTAACTTTGCATAACATAGAAATCGGTGAGGTTTATCCTCATCTATCTATGACTGTGCTCCATCCATAGCAATTCTGAGTCTCACTGAAACAGATTGTTTATAATCAGCCATTATTTGTGCATTTGTCCTGGATTGACTAAGAATTGTTACACTTCTCATGAGCAAAAGGGAAGTACATGGAAAATCCAGTGGAAACACGTGAGATGTCATTAACTCCTTGATTGGACAGGTCTGATTTATAATGTACTTACTGCCTAGAGATGAAGAGCTCTGAGTTAATTAGTAGTAAACAGTAGTCTGTCAATATTCTCTTTTTTCCCCATGCTCCTATCTGATATAGAAATGGACCAACCTTGTATTTCTTATCCTTGAGGTCTTCTAACTTCTGAGTTTGTGCATAAAATTCTACATGTATATAAACAAATTTTGGTAACACCTTGAATGTTTTCATACACTTGAGCTGGTGATGTTTTTAGCTTTGCAAACATATGTTAAGTCAACTTATATCTTTGAAGCCTTAGCTCTTGCTGTTCCCTTTAACTAAAAATACTTCATTTGTCCTCCTCTGATAGGGGAGCATCTACCTTTATTTTAAACAACTTAAATAGCCTTCTCCCCTAAGAAACTTTTCCTTGACTTTCTCCCAGCAAGGACTATCTCATTACTTTTGTGGACTCTAAACAATTTTGCCTTTGTGGACCCCTTTCTCTATTAAAATTAAAATTTATATTTTACAGTTAAATTGGTATAAAACTGAATTTAGTAATACATTAAATATTTTTGTACCTAACCTAAATATTTATTATTTTAAAATAAATTAAAACATTTTCATAGGCTCCTAAAAGTATTGTGGGTCCCAAACAGTGAATCTACTATGCCAACTGGATAACTCCCTGACCTCCAGAATTAGAATTGGTCATCCATGCTGCCATTATCCCTCTTATAACTGATCGGAAAATATACAAACAAGTATAACAGCCTTTTCTTGATGACTATTAGCCCCTTAAATACGGAGTGTTTGGCTAATTCATTACTTCTAGTTGTGCCTAATGGGATACCCGGCATGAATTAGGGACTCACAAATAAACAAATGTGGCTATTCTGATATTTTGAAACCTTGGGCACAAAAAGACTCAAATTCATGAGAACACAGAAGGGCTGAGCTACATGAGAACTTTGGTCCCTGCCGTTGTGGTGCTCCTTTAAAAAGACTTCTAACGACTTCTTCTGAAAGGATGGAGTAAGATGTATTTTCCCCATGCCTACAACTAGATCAACCAAAAATCTTGAATGTTACACGTAAAGAGACAAAGCTCAGAGGAAGGAAAGGTGGACTGGTGGAGGCTTCACACAAGAACCAGCACAATATTGAGTTCTCAGGATTGCTTTTTGCCTCGTATCTCAGACGGGATATCAGAGAAGCTAGCATATTGGGACACTGGTACTCTCAGATGAAACAACCCCAAGAAAAGCTGCTGCTTTTGTAGCTAAAGCACTGGGGGAAGGGCAGCCTAGTGGTGCAGAAAACTTTTAGAAAATAACCCTTTGACTATATCCAAAACCACAGAGAAAAACTGCAGTCCTACCTCTGTCTCTATCAGCAAAGGCTATGCAGAGACCCTGGACTTCTGCCCTTGTCAGGCTACAAGGAGACTCCTCCAAACTTCTGCTGGGGTATCTCAGAGAAGGCCAACTGGGAGCCAAGACTTTAATTTATGCTGGCCAATAACGAGTAGGCCCCCACCCCTGTTCCACAGTGTTGGGGGAGAACACAGGAGGAGCCTAGACTTCAACCCCCATCAGGCAGTAATGAGGCACCCCTACTTCCTCCTCACTGGAGTGGTATCAGAGTGGGCCTAGTGGAAATTCTGTTTTACCATTACACAGCATTAGCAAAACCACACTGTCGGTGGAGGCCATGTAGGGAGCATTAAAGAGGTACCTAACCTTATGACCAACCTAGATAGCATATTAAAAAGCAGAGACGTTACTTTGCCAACAAAGGTCCATCTAGTCAAGGCTACGGTTCTTCCAGTGGTCATGTATGGATGTGAGAGTTGGACTGTAAAGAAAGCTGAGTGCAGAAGAATTGATGCTTTTGAATTGTGGTGTTGGAGAAGACTCTTGAGAGTCCCTTGGACTGCAAGGAGATCCAACCAGTCCATCCTAAAGGAAATCAGTCCTGGGTGTTCACTGGAAGGACTGATGCTGAAGCTGAAACTCCAATACTTTGGCCACCTCATGCGAAGAGTTGACTCATCAGAAAAGACCCTGATGCTGGGAGGGATTGGGGGCAGGAGGAGGAGGGGACGACAGAGGATGAGATGGCTGGATGGCATTACTGACTCAATGGACATGAGTTTGAGTAAACTCCGGGAGTTGGTGATGGACAGGGAGGCCTGGCGTGCTGCGGTTCATGGGGTCACAAAGAGTCGGACACGACTGAGCGAATGATCTGAACCCCTCCCAGCCCTGGTGGTATCAGTGGGCCTTACTGAGGAGCCTGAACTCTCCTGTTACCTAGTAAAAGGGGCCACTCACCAACTAGCTATCACAGGGGGCCAGGTAGAGAACCTGGACTTCTACCTTCACATGGCAGTAACAAGGTGACATTCCCTGTATCTACTGGAGGAGTGTCAGAGGAGGTATAAAAAGACATAAGCTTTCAACAGGATCTTTAGTCTTATAATATAACAACCCAAGGTCAATAAAAAATCACTCTGCATACCAAGAACCCAGAAAACGGCAAACTGAATAAGAACAGATCATTAACAGACACCTAAAACAAGATGATATAGAATTGTCTGACAGAAATTTAAGTGGCCATCATAAAAATGCTTTAATAAATAATTGTAGACATGCTTGAAACAAATGAAAAAATAGTCTCAGTGAAGAAAGACTTTCAGCAAAGGGATAGAAAATAGAAAAATCTGATGGAAATTTTAGAATTAAGAAATATAACAACTAAAACTCAGTGGATGGACTTGGCTCAGCACCATGTGGGATTGATAAAGGAAAGAATCAGTGAACTTGAGAACAGAATAAGAGAAAAGACCCCATCTGAACAACAGAGAGAAAGTAGACTGGGGTGGGGATGGGGTAATAAGAGTCTCATGGACATGTTGGATGGACTGCAACAAAAAATCTGATATTCATGTCACTGGAGTCCCAGAAGGAGATGAGAGAGTGGGTTAAAAAAGTATTCCAGGAATAATGGCTGAAAATTTTCCCAGACTTGGGAAAAACCTAAACTGATAGATTTAAGTATTAAGAAATCTCTAAGCAGGATAAACCTAAAGGAATCCATACCAAGGCACATTAATAGTCAGAAGACAAAATATATTCTGGTAAGAGACTTGTGTCCAGAATATACAAAGAATGCTTTTATTTTGAAAATATCCAAATCTTTTGTTTTTTATGATTTGGTTATTTTACAAAAGAAGATAGAATAATGGGCAATAAGCACCTAAAAGAATGTTCAATATCATTTGTTATTTACAAAATGAAAACCACAATGAGATATTATCCCACACCCACTAGAATGACTATGAGAAATGAAAATAAACACAAGATGTTCTTAGCATCACTGGATAATGATAATATTGGATACAACCTTATGTTGGATACAGCAAAAAATTAGAAACAGCCTACATTCCCACCCGTTGTAAAGGCTCTATATCCATACAATGGAATAGATTCAGTAATAAAAAGGAAAAATTACTGATGTGTGCCCTATGACATGAATAAACTTCAAAAACATGCTTTTGTTTTTACAAGAATCCAGATCAAGGGACCACACATTATATGATTCTATTTATTTGAAATATCGAGAAAAAGCAAATCTGTAGAGACAGAGAGTAGATTAGTGACTAGCTGGGCTGGAGAGGGGTGAGTGAGGTGATGATGGGAATGAGAATTCTTTGGGGGTAAAGGAAAAAGTGCTAAAATTGTTTTGTGTTTATCATTGTACGACTTGGTAAATTTACTAAAAGTCATTGAATTGTACACTTGAAATAGGTGAATCATATGTGAAAGAAACCTCATTATAGTTACTGATTATGTATAATACACATACATAGATACATATGTGCATGTATATATGTGTGTGTGCATTTATTTAGTCTTCATACATGTATAAAAAGCTAGGTTGTGTTTTGAACCAGAAGAGTGAAGAGAAAGCTGAATTTTATGTGATATCCCAAAGGTTGTGTTGTATTCTCCATTTCATTGCTATTTTTTATGAATTGTATGGAGAGGCCATCTAAAATACTGGGTGTGTCTGATGCCTTTATTTTTCTGGTGCCCCACATATCACAACATTATTAATTGGCTATACTCCAATATAAAATGAAAAGTTAAAAAAATCATAAATACTGATAAATGAATTCTAAGATACTTGGGTTAAGTAAGGGTAAAATGAAACCAATCATTGAGTTGCCAAACCAACTCAAATGTGTTTTATTTATGAGTTTCTTTCTAATTGTAAAAAATATTATTTATTCCTAAATTATGATATAGAATGGTGAAATAAAAGATTTATTATGAGTATTTTATAACAGATAATATCCAATTTTAATAGAAAAATTTAAGCTGCCTAAAAATTAAATAATTTAAGCACTATGATTGATGTAGACTTAATATTGCACATAATGTTAAATTTGATCAGAGAAGGTTTTAATCAACAGTTGAAAGCTGGTTTTTCATAAACAGAAATAAATGTTTTTTAAAGTTTTATCTTGGAAAAAAATAAGAATGGGCAGAAAGACAGAATTAAGTTAAAAAAACATTCATTCATGACCTTTAAGAAAAAATGAAGTTGGCCAGTTGCATGGGCCAGCAGTCTCTGTAACAGTTTTCTTACACAGTCCATAAGAACTATTGGGAAGTCTGACACAGAAACAGAACAAACAAAAAATAATTCTCAGGAGCAGTTACCTGAAACATATTCAGTATTGCTTTGAATAGAGAATGAAAGGTTTAGTGGAAAATTCTTTTTATCGGGCCATGGAAGTTTCAGAAAAGCCTAGAATCTCTATTTTGTTGTTGTTATTAAGAAGAACCAAAATTAACTGATCTTCTAATACACAACTATTTTCAGTTCAAAGTAGGACAGAAGAGTTCTAACAAATATTTAAAATAATCTGCTGTTGCCCAACTACACCATTCTTATAGGAGAATGTTCATGGTGTCAATGTTTTGTGTTTAGAACATACACACAGAAAGAGAGAGACACGGCTGAGGGAACCCAGTGAGAGGGATCAGTGATGTATTAATCCAAAGTAGTGAAAGCACTGTAGTCAGGGGAGCAAGGGCAAAGAGGGGTCAAGAAAGGAAGTCCGGGATTAGTGCCTCAGTCCTAAATGTCGGCTCCAGAGCAAGAGGCAGAGGCAAAAATGAACAAATCCTTAGACTGAAAGCTGCAAGAGTCATGCACAGAAGAGATTCACGCAGAATGGACAGTAACAAATGTGTTGTAGCAAAAACTGCATTTGTGGCATGAGCACAATCTTCTGGGTTCAGCATTGTGCAGCACCAGGCAATTAAAATTCTGTTCACTAGATCTGTGTGCACAGGGGCTCCCTGCTTGGTCATTTAGGCTCAGAGACTGTTTATGGTTAGTGAACCTCAGTTTCTTTTCTCTGGACTTATTATTAATCTGATTTGACTCTGCTGTAGACCAGTATTTGGCCTTGTTTGTACACAGCTTGCTTATCTAGACGGTAGCTGATATTTTTATGTGCATACCTGAGGGACTTCTAAACATATGGTTCTTACACCATGCCATCTATTTCTGTTTCAGCCTGGACAGTTTTAGACGACACAGCCTTGCTACATGTAAGAAATGGCTGTAGGAAACAACACTCAACGAAGTTATTCCATCATCCCGTGTTTTATATTTGTTGAGGTAGGTGTATTTATTTACTTTTACAGAAAAACTGGAATAATTGTAGCAGTTTTTATGCTGAGAACTTGGATTGTTTTATAGAATTATTTAATCGTATGATTGATAATGAAATTTTTATAGCAGAAACATTGGTAAAGAATAAGTTATGCAATGTGTTTGTTAAATAGGAAGCCATAGAACAAGAAGATTCATCTATGGGGTCCAAAATAATTGTGTCTTACTAGATTTATTTTCATGGCTGCAATCACCATCCGCAGTCATTTTGGAGCCCAAAAAAATAAAGTCTGACACTGTTTCCACTGTCTCCCCATCTATTTCCCATAAGGTGATGGGACCAGATGCCATGATCTTAGTTTTCTGAATGTTAAGCTTTAAGCCAACTTTTTCACTCTCCTCTTTCACTTTCATCAAGAGGCTTTTTAGTTCCTCTTTACTCTCTGCCATAAGGGTGGTGTCATCTGCATTGAACTGAACTGAACTGAGATTTATTTTCAGTGGTGATTTGAATATATTGTTAATTATGAATGCAGCATTTTGATTAAATTGTTTCTTTAAAAAATCAATATCATATTTCAAGAATTCAATAAGCAAGGTTTATAGATGATGTTAATGACCTTTGGCCTTGGATCCAATATAAAGAAGAAAATTTCTTAGAGTTAACTATCTTCACTGGGCATATTTGTTTTACTGGGATATTGAGAACTTATATAGTGTGCAATTTCTTTGGGTTTTAAATGATTTTGTTGAGATGCCCCAACTTTGTGCCAGCAAAGAATTTCTCCAGCATCTTTTGGTTAAACTTCTTGGCATCCTTTCCCCACTATACCTCCCTTTCCATAATGTTTGCTATAGAAGAGACAAAGACATGAAAATTTTAGGTAATTTGGAATAATATGATGAAAAAAAAGCTACTCCAGATTTTCACAAAATAAGGTATTTATTTGCCAGAGATGATATTATTGGGCATCTAACACATTGGTTTTTATCCAGAAAATTGTGTTTAAAATATGATGATGTGAAGAGCTGAAAAGTAAATGTCCTGAGTTTCCTTTCTGGTAACAGCTTGTATAGTCTCTCCATTCTAAGGATCGGCTGTAGCATGTTCTTACATAATCAGGCAGGGGAACTTTTTGGCTCTGAGTATGGGAGGAATATGCATGTTGATCCATTTTATCACCTGTATCACTTGAGTTAAACCATTACTGATGCTAGCAAAAATGTACTTTCAGTGCATGTGTAGTTTAAACATAGCCTATGAATCAATGAAATAAGTTTGGTTGTTTTTTTTTTATCTTCTAGCTCTTGAAATAACTATAGCTGTCTATATAGTCAGTTGAATGATTTTGATAATATTATCTGGACCAAACAGTAATGTTTGGCTGATCCTCAAGTTTCACCTTATAGATATCCCTTGGTAGTTTAGATGGACAAATATTACTTGATGATTTATTTTCTGGTGATATCTGTGAATCTATTTGTATTGCAAAACCAAGTGGAAATAAAATTAGATTGGGACAGAAGTGTTGATATAAGTTAAGATACTCAGACTCAAGCTATATCTTTGAAAGGGTAAACTAAGAGCTCATCTTTGAAAGGGTAAACAAGAACTCATCTTTAAACACAAGCATATATTCTTAATACTCTTAACTTTCCATACAAGGTCAAGAATAACTCATTTCAGACAATAACTCTATATTATATTTATTGTGGGTTCTGGTTACTGTTGTTCATATTGAGATTGTGATGAATAAAAAGGAGTCCTTTCTCCCACTGATCATGGGAAAAGGATAGAAGAGTTTGACACTATGTTTTTCAATGTTAAAACCCTGACTCTTTTGTCACAACAAAAATGAGATTTTAAAGTGAACTAGAGGAGATTTAGAATAAGTCATCTGTCATCATCCTTATCCTCCTGGTAGCAGTTTTATTTTAAATTTTCTTAAAAGTTGAACCAAACCTTAAAGTAAGCGACTGAATTAATTGGCTGGAAGCTCTGTGTCTAAAGATTGTCAGGCCTCTAGTCTGTGAATGATGAGCTTGACAAGTAGAGCAAACCACAGAAGACATCAATTAATCTTTCTATGCCTCAACCTGACACAAACATAAAAAGTCTAAAAATCTTGGAAAGGAAAGATAGTTTATTCTTTATCTTGCTGTATTATTGTTCTTACTTTGCATAG
The DNA here is from genome assembly GCF_019320065.1 of Cervus canadensis. Taxonomy (NCBI): domain Eukaryota; kingdom Metazoa; phylum Chordata; class Mammalia; order Artiodactyla; family Cervidae; genus Cervus; species Cervus canadensis. Next base: position 23,733,832 of record NC_057415.1, read on the forward strand.
AAGTTTAAGACATATCAGTGACTTCTTTGAAATGAGGAGAAAGAAAAAGAGGACGTGAGGTATCAATAGAAGAAAGTAGAAACTGAAAAAGAAAGAGGTGAAAAGTGGCTTTCATGATTCTCAGTTATTTCATTCATCAAACGCTTTCTGTTATAAACACCCCATGTTTGTTGCTGCACTATTTATAATAATCAAGGTATAGAAACAGCCTAAGTGTCTGACAATAGATTAATGGATAATGCAATTGTGGTTTGTAGATATGTGTGTGTGTGGTGTATCTATATCTATATCTATATCTATATATATATATATATATATATATATATATTTCCCCCCAGTGGAATATTATTCAGCCATCAAAAAGAATTAAGATACTGTCATTTGTGACAGGGCATTATGCTAAGTGAAACCAGTCAAAGACAAATACTTTATGATTGTTGAATCTAAATATGTGGAATACATATGTGGAGTCTAAAAAGGAAAATAAAAGCTCATAAATACAGAGCAGATTTGTGGTTTCCAGATGTGGGGGCACAGTGAGGAGGACAGAAATGGGTGAAGGGAGTCAAAATGTTAAAAAAAATAATAAGTTTCTTCTGAGATTGGGCAACAAAATTTTGAGTAAGATCCAATGGGAACAAAAGAAATGAAATAAAATACTTATTGTTTACCTACATTATTCCAGGCATTATAACAGGGATATCAGAAAACTTGATCAAAAGTATAACTTGGTAAAAATGTCAACATGATCAATAAGTATCTTTCCATTGTTGTTTTTTAATTATGAAGTAATTCAAACAGAGAAAATAATATAGCAGACATCAACCACTGTACCTACCATCAAGACCAAATCTTAAAATTTGCTACATATGCTTCAGATATTTTTTTCATGGAATGTAAAATATTCCAGATATTTTACTGTTTTAGACACAGAAGTAACTACAGTTGACCCTAAACACTGTGGATTTGAACTGTACAATTCCACTTATATGCAGATGTTTTTCAATAGTAAATACTACAATACTAAGAGCCCATGGTTGATTGAATCTGTGGATGTGGAGGAACCTTGGATATGGAGGGCTGACTACAAGTTATGCATGGATTAACCCCTGCATTGCTCAAGGGTCAGTTGTTTTGTATGTGAAGACGGAGGCTTTATTCTCCTGCATAATTCTTATATGTATTTTCATATTTTCCCTACATGTCCACATACTCATAAATTATATTTTAGGGGGAGTTTAGATAAATTATACCATATTGAACCTACTTTTTGTAACTTACCTTTTCATTCAACATTATATTTCTGAGTTTATTCAGACTGGCAAGTCATTCTTTTAATTATTGCCTTTTATCCCATTATGTGAATATATATCAATACCTACTGAGGGATGGTTTGGTTGATTCTTTCTTATTTTCTTAACGCTTTATGCCCTTACAGCTTTTTATTTTTTTGCAGAAATTATCCTTATTTCTATCTCTGTATGCAGGTATACAAGCGCTTTCCTTGGATTGACACCTAGCAGTGGAAAGATGAGAGATGATTACATTTTCCTGTTTTGTTTCTTCATTATAGAAACAATATTGGTATTTTGCTACCAATTTTCTTGAAAAGACTTTGCTATACTTTATTATTACTTTTACTGGTGTCTGTATATTGTTTAGATTTTTTTCAGACAGTTATATCACCTGAAGGTATTGAACCCAGGCTCCCTGCGTTGAGAGTATGGAGTCCTAGCCACTGGACCACCAGGGATGTCCCTGAATTCACTGATATTTAATCCTCCAGTATGTTGAATCTGCTGTCTCTAGCTCATAGTGGATTGGTTCTTTATAATTATTTTTAGCTCATTTTTGACAGAGCTAAAATTCTTCTATATAATTCATGTGGGCCTTAGGTTTTAAGAGTATTTCTCTGGAAAGATTTTATATGCATGTTTCTCTTGGGTTTATGTTTCTATATTCATTAGTCAAATTTTCATAATTCCACAGTATTATTAATCAAAGCTCATCTTCCATGTAGTCTCCCTATGCCAGCAGGTGGATTTACATAGAACACTGTCTCTGAAGTGTCAAAAGCAAGCTTTCAGGAATGCTGGCTTTCACACAGGAGTCTCAGTTCCAACTCAGGTCCTTAGAATGTCTTATCCTCATGGGCATTAAAACCCAAGCCTTGTTGCTAAGACTGCCATGTACTCCTTTCTCTATTCCCGTTTAGGTTCACTGTGTCATCAGCTTACTCAGTTACCACTCCTGCTTTCAATACCCTTTTAGATTCAGCTCATCTATGAATTAAAAAGAAAGAAAAAGGCTGACCATTGTTTGTAGGTGTTTGTAATAGAATCTTTGCATGATTTTTTTGTTCCATGAATGCATTCACTCATTCAGCACTCATATTTTTAGTACTTATTTTTCTTCCCCAAGTCATTATGTGTTTAGCCCTTTTTTTGCATACTTGACATACTAACTGGGTTTCTGTAACTTGTATCTCATCAAGGTTTTTGGAGGTCCGTGGTTATTGGGCCATGTTTAACATGTGTAGGGGATGGAGGGTGGGGATGAGACACACACAGAGCTCTTAGGTGTATTTTCTTGGTGATTTTAACTCTATGAGCATAAAATTTTATTTGTGGTAGTTGGTGAGGAGAATAGATACCAACCAGCCTCTAAAATTCAAACTTGCTGATATAGTAGGAGCTTGCTTGAGACCCACCCAGAAGGCTGAAACAGTGGTAGAGGTACAGAAACAGGCTGACAAGGCAGCATGCAGCAGGAAATATCTCACGGTGGTAACATGTCAGGAGAGCATTGCTTTAGGTAATCCTTGAATGTCACAAACCAAAATGAAGGGTTAAGATATCATTAAAGAGAGAGCAAAGTTTGTAGATTAGGAGAGTATCTAGAGAAAGTAATGGGCTGAAAGGAGGGCATTAACAGTGGGAGGACAGCAGAATAGATTGAGAAGGATGATATGCAGTGGGCAATGCAGGTAGTTCCAGAAACCAAGGCCTTGAATGTTAGAAATTCAGAAAAATGTCTCAAGTACATCTTCCAGCTAATCCTTAAAATGTACCTTTCCATGCTGGCTAAAGCCTGTTAAATGGAAAGCCCTTGACAAGAAAATGATGACTCGATTGACCAGGATACAAACTTTTCTGTCACTAATGAGAGGGAACTTCAGAATCACTAAAATTTGAATATGGTCCACAATAATACTTCTGGCCAGCTTTTGGCTCTTTGCTGATCTTGTTCTTCTAGTGCAAGTAGTAGAGCAAATGCTGAGCTAGACAAAAGTTTAGAAAAGTCAGAGGCAGCAGGAAGAGCAGTAGATGTTTACCACCCTGTAACATGAGGACAAGGGGGACACCTACTTACCATCCTCATTTTTATTTCTTGAACTCAATAATATTAATTTTTGGTGAGGATAGATGTACAACAAAGTAGCTTCCAAAAAGTGATCAAAATAATCAAATATTCTTTGTGATTTTTCTTAGTCCCTGTTTCTCTCTTTCCCTCTGCCTTCCCTACCTCCGTCTCTGCCTTTTAGTCTATTTCTGGTCCCCTTTTCTCTGTCATTTTAGCAATACCTCTTATGCTTGAGGATCTAAAATGGAGAATCTCCCTGAGGGGAAAACACACTCAAATTTGTGACTGAAGTATAATTTTTCCCTAAAAATAAGAACACAAGTTGTTTGAGATCTCCCATGTCCCCCAAATCAACACCTAACTCTATTTTTGCAAATTACTTAGGGCTGAAATACCCTTTTTGCAAATCTTTCCAGGTATCAGTGGACACCTCTTGAGAGTTTCACTGCATGCTCTATAAACTTGTGAAAAATTCAGTCAAATCTCTTTCAAACATATTTGTGCTAACAGCAAAACTCTAAATGGAACTTAGCTTCCTTGGAAGACAAGTATTAAGTATCAGGAGTTGGACATAATGAATGTAATCATTGCTTGATATGTACAAACGTGACAGTTTTATCATTTTGATGGTTGCTTGTACTTGCAGTTGTTATTGCCTTTTCTTGACAACTCATTTTTCTCAGCTGGAACCTACTAGGTAATTGTCATAAATCCCAGATTGAGGATAAATACTCTCATGAAGTTCAGCAAGAACTTGATTCTGAGTGTCTTTCTCCAGGGCCAGAAGTTAAGCAATTTCCCCTTGTCATTTCTGGACAATGAGTGCCATTTCAATGTCTCACTTGTTTCATGTACCTCTGATTTTAAAGGAAGGGTTGCTTGGCTTTGCTTTCTGCTGTTTATTTGCAGGTGCAAAGATTTAGCAGCTGCGATTGCCTTGTTTCTGAGTCTTAAATTGCATTTATATTTAAGTCACATTGAGATATTTTTCTCCTTAAAAAAAAAAATCAAACTGCTGGTTCTTACAAGGAGAAAGTATCAAAAATTATCCTCAAACAGAGTAAAGTAGAACAAGAAAATAACTTGGTGTCAGAAGCAGTGAGTTTGAGTCCTGGCTCTGCCATTTACTGCTTCTATAAACTTGGGTTCCTTCTTTGGTCCTCAGTTGCTTCACCTTTGAAGTGGAAATAAAAATAACTTCTTCCTGAACACTTTTGAGAAATGAGGCAATGCATCTGAAAGTGCTTGTTAAGTAATAAGTGGTTAAAAAGTGTTAGCACAAAAATAATTTAAAATAATAAGTTCTACCCACTATAAAGCAGAAAACAAAAACAGCAAAGATGAAAAATAAAACTAACCAAACACACACATACACAGACACTAAAACCCTGACAATTAGGGAGGAAGTCTGGCAGTTTAATCCCCAGTTATGCTGCATTGCTGGGTTTAGGGGCATAATGTTTTTAGAATATATTGAGATGTTATTGGATGTGGTGTTTTAAAAGCAATGAACAATCCATGGTCTTTTTAACAATTGCAGTGATAAATGCACATTATAAAGTACTTTCCCATGCTTTTCCTTATTTAATCATTATTTTGACTAGTGTTTGCAGTACTGGGGTAAAAGGACAATGCCAATCTTTAGGTATCTATTTTTCATAGTATCAAAATACCAATGTTGATTTTAAAAATTAAATATGGTTACCATCACCCTTTATCCTTGTCATCAGATGCCCTTCCCAATGAATGAAGTCTCCTCTATTCTTCAGCATTGAGTCTCTCCAAGATGAATATTTTGGGATCAAGGTCCCAGTTAAATCTCCCTGAGGGGAAAAGAAGTTAGGAATACAAAAATGAATCTGGCTTCAGAGGACAAAAGATCAAGAGAGGAAGAAATATAGTTCTGGGGACACTCAGATGGTCGGACTCCAAGACCAACTAGGAGTTGGGCCTGGGAACCTCCTAGCCCCTTCTTTCTCTGATCCCCTTTCCATACCCTCCTGTTTTCCTTACTGGTCCACTCCTCCTCCCACCCACCCTTTCAAACTAATGAAAAGCCCAATCTAACTCCAGGGGAGGGGGAGTTATAAATCCCCAAGAAATATAAGAAAAGATGAGCAAACTCACTGGTAATCTAAAAGTGATAATGATGATAACTATACCATGAAGGAATTTTGAATAGAGCAGGGATGAGGTCAGAATGAGAGCAGCTTTGCTCTTGTCAACATTTTAATGAAATATATAACTCTCTGCATGCATCTCATGATGTAAGTTAGTCAGATTTCAGATTTTTTGAAAATCCCGTAATGTGTTATACTATTGTGCTCAGTTGCTAAGTTTTGTCGGACTCTGTGCAACTCCATGGACTGTAGCCCACCAAGCTCCTCTGTCCATGGGATTTTCCAGGCAGGAATACTGGAGTGGGTTGCTATTTCCTTCTCCAAGGGATCTTCCTGACTCAAGGATCGAACCCTCATCTTCTCATACCCTGCATTGGCAGGCCAATTCTTTACCACTGAGCCACCTGGGAAGCCCTTTATACCACTAAATATTTTTGACATTTGCATGGTGTTCTGTTATAAAACTGGAGTCCTGAAAAACATCAGTAGGGAAATATTGAATTTTTTCAATAGAAATATGTCTTTTAAAATTTCAAAATGAAGAAACTGAGATACAGAGAAGTTTATTGGCTTACTCCAGGCCACACAGCCAACAGGTGTTAAACTTGGGATTTTAATTCATCACACCTTCATATCTTATGTTCTTTCCACTGCATATATTTAGGCATGATAATCATTGGCCTCCTGGTCACATGGAAGGAGGGAACTTTCTCCTCTGGAGAAAATAACGTTAGGGTAAGGAAGTCCTTTCAGAGGCCAGAATCCAAACATAGAAATGTTGAAGTGTGAATTTCCCTTTCTACAAGCTTGTGTGCTTTAAGAGCTTAACAAGTATTGTTATGTTTAAATCCAGGTAAATCTCAACTATCTAGAACCCTTTCAAAGTAAGGCATTTAAAAAACTTGTTACTGGAGTATAGTTGATTTAAAATTTTGTGTTACTTCCTGCTGTATAGCAAAGTGCCACTGTTGTGATTACTGCAACTTTGTAAGTGCCATTCAGTCCTGATTACTGTAACTTTGTAGCATAGTCTAAAGTCAGGGTGCCTGACTGCTCCAGCTCCATCTTGTTTCTCAGGATTGCTTTGACTGTTCAGGGTTTTTGTGATTCCATACAAATTGTGACATTTTCTGTTCTGAGTCTGTGAAAAATGTCATTGGTAATTTGAAAGGAATTACATTGAATCTGAGGGTTGCTTTGGGTAGTAAAGTCATTTTCACCATATTGATTCCTCCAATCCAAGAGCATGGTATATCCCTTCATCTGTTGGTGTTGTCTTTGATTTCTTTCATCAGTAGCTTATAGTTTTCTGTATACAGGTCTTTTGCCTCATTAAGTAGGTTTATTCCTAAATATTTTATTCTTCTTGTTGCAGTGGAACATCAGTTTGTTTCCTTAATTTCTCTTTCTGATCTTTTGTTGTTTAGTATATAGGAATGCAAGAGATTTCTATATATCAATTTTGTATCCTGCAACATTACCAAATTCATTGATGAGCTATAATAAGTTTTTTGGTTAGCATCTTTAGGATTTTCTGTGTATAGTATAATGTCACCTGCAAACAGTGACAGTTTTACTTATTTTTTTCAAGTTTGGATTTCTTTTATTTTTTTCTTCTTTGATTGTTGTGGCTAGGACTTCCAAAACTATGTTGAATAAAAGTGGCAAGAGTGAACACCCTTTCTTTTCCCTGCTCTTAGAGGAAATGTTTTCAGTTTTTCACTGTTAAGTATGATGTTTGCTGTGGATTTGTTGTATATGGGCCTTATTATGTTGAGGTAATTTCCATATATGCACACTTTCTGGAGAGTTTTATTATAAATTAGTGTTGAATTTTGTCAAAAGCTTTTTCTGCATCTATCGAGATGATCATCTAGGTTTTATTCTTCAGTTTATTAATATGACATATCACATTAATTGCTTTGAATAAATTAAAGAATCCTTGCATCCCTGAGATAAATGTCACTTGATCACAGTGTATGATCCTTTTAATGTGTTGTATTCAGTTTGCTAGTATTTTGTTGAGGATGTTTGTGTCTGTGTTCATCAGTGATACTGGCCTGTAATTTTCTGTTTTGTGATATATTTGTCTGATTTTTGTATCAGAGTGATGGTGGCCTTATAGAATGAGCTTGGGAGTGTTCCTTCCTCTGCAATTTTTTTGGAAGAGTTTCAGAAGGGTAGGTGTTAACTCTTCTTTAAATGTTTGATAGAATTCACCTGTGAAGTCATCATGTCCTGCACTTTTATTTGTTGGAAGTTTTCCATCACAATTTCAATTTCAGTACTTGTGTTTGGTCTGTTCATATTTTATATTTCTTCCTGATTCAGTGTTAAAAGGTTATACCTTTCTAAGAATTTGTCCATTTCTTCTAGGTTGTCCCTTTTATTGGTTTGCAGTTGCTTGTAGTAGTCTCTTATTCTTTGAATTTCTGTGGTGTCAGTTGTAATTTCTCCTTTTTCATTTTTAATTTTATTGATTTGAGTCCTCTCTGTTTTTCTTAATGAGTCTGGCTAAAGATTTATCAATTTTGTTTATCTTCACAAAGTACTAGCTTTTAGTTTCATTGATCTTTGCTATTATTTTCTTCATCTCTGTTTCATTGCTTTCTGCTCTGATCTTTGATTTCTTTCCCTCTACTTACTTTGGGTTTTGTTTGTTCTTCTTTCTCTAGTTGCTTTAGGTGTAAGATTATGTTGTTTATTTGGGATTTTTGTAGTATGATTGTATTGCTATAACCTCCCTCTTAGAACTGCTTTTGCTGTGTCCCATAAGTTTTGGATCATTATGTTTTCATTGTCATTTGCCTCTAGATATTTTTTTATTTCCTCTTTGATTTCTTCAGTGTTCCATTGGTTGTTTAATAATATATTATTTAGCCTCCATGTGTTTCTGCTTTTTACAGTTTTTTCCTGTAATTTATTTCTTATCTCATAGTGTGTGGTCAGAAAAGCTGTTTGATATGATTTCAGTTTTCTTAAATTTACTAAGACTGTTTGTGGACCAAGATGTGATCTATCCTGGAGAATTTTTCATGTACACTTGAGCAGAAAGTGTTTTCTGCTGCTTTTGGATAAAATGTCCTATAAATATCAATTTAGTCTATCAAGTCTAATGTGTCATTTAAGGCTTGTGTTTCCTTATTATATTCTGTCTGGATGATCTGTCCATTGGTGTAAGTGGAGTGTTAAAGTCCCCCACTAATATTGTGTTACTGTTGATCTCCCCTTTATGACTGTTAGCATTTGCCTTATGTATTGCTGTACTCCTATGTTGGGAGCGGGAGCATATGTATTTATAATTGTTATGTCTTCTTGGATTGATCCCTTGATCATTATGTAGTGTCTTTCCTTGTCTCTCTCTTATACCAGTCTTAATTTTAAAATCTATTTTTTCTGATTTGAGTACTGATACTCTAGCTTTCTTTTGGTTTCCATTTACGTGGAATATCTTTTTTCCATCCCTTCACAAAGTAGGGCATTTTATTTGGAGGTTTAAGTTAGCTGATAAAAATCAGAAAACCCTTTGACTTTAATAACTGCTCTTAAATAACTTTCTTTTAGACTTGTGTTTTGAATGATCAGAAGCATACTCTACATAATAGAAAATAATATCTTTCAAGTACTCAGCTATATAAAACCTTAAATTCTGGCATTATGTGGTTCAGATTTAAAATAATAATAAGATGTCACTGATATAGTTGAAGCTCCCATGTACTTTTCCTTTATGGGATCCCATTTTTTACTTTGCCTCTTTAGAGGTAACCACTAAGCTGAATTTGTTGGACATAGTTTTCTAAGCTTTGTACACTTTTATAATATGTGTTCACTTTGTGCCTTAGTAAGTTAGAAAGGCTGAACAATTTCTTTTTTAATGTTAAAGTACTTGATCATGAGTTGTATTTACATGCTGCTCTATTATAGGTGTAGATATTTAGGAGATTGAACCAAACACATAATGTCCATGGCTTTATATGATAGGTTGGCATTTTAAAATAATCCCAGCTAAAACTGACTCTAACAGTCAGTGTGGGATAGGCTTTGGCACAATAACAGACAGTTATTGTGGTTAACACACAAGCTGATTTCTCACACTGCAGATTCTTTGCAGTTGGTGGGAGGGTTCTGCCCATCCCAGTCACTGAGACCTTTCCTGTTGGAGGCATCAGCTCAACACATGTTTCCATGATCACTTTGGCAAACCAGAGCAAACACAGACTCCACATTCACAACACAGACTCCAAAGCTTCATATATAAAGTTAATATCAGTCAAGCTTCTTATATATAGTTAATATCGGTCACTTCCACCCACAGTTCAGCAGCCCAAGCAACAAAACTGTGGCCATGCCCAAGTTTAAACAGGGTTGGGAAGTACATCCTATAAACGTATCTAAGAGAGAGAGATGCTTTGTAGCCTAAATGACCCCTACAATGCCCTTGTGATTTCTTCCTTCCCACTAAAAGTTATGTTCCAAATCGTTCAGATAATAAGCTTTACTTAGCCGTGTTCTATTTGATAGCGACATTTGCATGTGTTTGCTGAGTTCTTTTGTCAAATGATTTATGCAGTTGATGTGGCTGATAGGGATAGTTCCCTGTCACTGGTGTGTTTAAGTAGAGACCGATTCGCCAAGCAGTGAGAGACTGAAGAAGAGACTTCAGTACCACACTGTGTGTGCTTATTCGCTCAGTCATGTCTGACTTTTTGCAACCCCATGGACTGTAGCCGCTGGGCTCCTCTGTCCACAGGCATTCCCCAGGCAAGAGTACTGGAGTGGGTTGCCATGCCCTCCTCCAGGGGATCTTCCCAACCCAGGGATCAAACCCAGGTCTCCCACATTGCAGGCGGATTCTTTACCATCTGAGCCACTAGGGAAGCCCAAGAATACTGGAGGGATAGCCTATCCCATTTGCAGGAGATCTTCCCAACCCAGGAATCAAACTGGGGTCTCCGGCATTGCAGGTGGATTCTTTACCAGCTTAGCTATCAGGGAAGCCCCTCAATGCCAAACAAGTGACCCTCATTCCCTTATGACCCCGAGTACCTGTCCTAGTGAGACCATCCAAAGATGATAGTCCTAGTGAGACCATCCACACGCAAGTACCATCGCCCAGGTTTTGCCCAAGAATGCTTTCCTTAATTCATCCACCTACTTTGCGGAGTTTCCAGACCACCTTATTTTCCCATATGGTATACCATGTGGTAACATGTTCCTTACCAGCTTCCCTGATAATTGACATAGCACCTTAAACCAAGCATCCTTCATAATGTTGAATGAATGCACCAATACTCTGGTCCTCATCGAATTTTATATTCTGTCTCTATAGGTCATGAGCCCAATAAAGCCAAAATAATAGCAGAGTCCGGAATGAACATGTTATATTTTTTAAGAACTATAAAAGCATCTTGTCCTACTGCAGTGTATTATTTTGCACAGGGTACAGGTGAATTCATTCTTTGCTTTGTGATGCCTTTTTTCTTTTATAAAATCCTTTAAATATAATTTGAAGCAGTCTAAGCTGTCGTTGAGATGTGTGGCTGGCCAAACTCTTTGCATTTCTCTTGAATCCTAATTCCAAGATTATATCAAGGTTAATTTTTAAGCCAATACAATGTTATAATCATTTATTCTAAAAACAAAGCAAAAATCCTTGAATTTGAATCTATTTCACAGCATATAAAAGTCTAACTTATAGGAATGCTAAAATAGCAATCTGTAGGGAGAAGCAGCTTGGCACTGTGTCCCAAGATCTTCAAGACTTTATATTCCCCTTTTTACCCCAAAAGCACAATCTGCTTTTTTTTTTTTAATTGAAGCATAGTTGATTTACAGTGTTGTGTTAATTTCCGCTACAGAGCAAAGTGATTCAGTTGCACATATATACATTCCATTATGGTTTATCACAGGATATTGAATATATTATAGTTCCCTGTGCTATACAGTAGGGCCTTATATATCCATTCTTTATATGCTAATTTATATCTGCTAACCTCAAACTCCCACTGCATGCCTTTACCACCCCTCTTCCTGCTTGGCAGTCACAAATCTGTTCTCATTGCCTATTGCTCACACATGCTCACAGAGGATTCCAGCAGCTCCCTAATCTTCCCCGGTTAAGCCTGGAATTGATACCCATGCTTGTGAAGCAGTCTCTGGGCTCTTGTTACCCAGAGAATCAGAGAATTTTGTTGATCAGCTCCAGCCATACATATCTATTTTCTCAAGCAAAGAAGCCACATAAAGGTGCCTCAGCCCTGCTGCTGCTGGCTTTGCTGTCATGGGCAATGCTAAAATCTCAGCCAAGGGTGGGTGTGGGTGTTAGTTGCTCAGTCATGTCCAACTCTTTGCAACCCCATGAACTGTAGCCCTCTAGGCTCTTCTGTCCATGGATGGGTAGCCATTCCATTCTCTAGGGAATCTTCCCAACCCAGGGTTTGAACCCGGGTCTCCTGCATTGCTGAGAGAGGGCATCAGAGGGCAGATAGACTGAAACCACAATCACGGAAAACTAGTCAATCTGATCACATGGACCACAGCCTTGTCTAACTCAGTGAAACTAAGCCATGCTGTGTGAGGCCACCCAAGATGGATGGGTCACGGTGGAGAGGTCTGACAGAATGTGGTCCACTGGAGAAGGGAATGGCAAACCACTTCAGTATTCTTGCCTTGAGAACCCCATGAACAGTATGAAAAGGCAAAAAGATAGGACACTGAAAGATGAACTCCCCAGGCCAGTGGGTACCCAATATGCTTCTCAGTGGAGAAATAACTCCTCATTTGAAAAGACCCTGACACTGGGAAAAATTGAGGGCAGGAGAAGGGGGTGACAGAGGATGAGATGGTTGGATGGCATCACCGACTCAATGGACATGAGTTTGGGTAAACTCTGGGAGTTGGTGATGGACAGGGAGGCCTGGTGTGCTGCAGTTCATGGGGCTGCAGAGTTGGACACAACTGAGTGACTGAACTGAACTGAATTGAACTCCTGCATTGCAGGCAGATTCTTTACCATCTGAGCTACCTTTGTCTCTGTGAAGGATAGAAAAGAAATTCTGTTCCCAACTCAATGTCTCACTTCATCACCAGAGCATCAGGAGGCTCTGATGTGTCTTTACAACCTTCTGTTCACAGGACTCAGATGTGAATCTGTGTACTCATGGAAGAACCAATGCCTAAAACAGACACACTTGTCTCCTCTATTTGCATTTTTTCTTCCCCCTTTTCCATGCAAATTAGTTCAAAAAATAACATTTTGTAGGCCATCAACTGCATTAACGTCTCAGACATGCTGGATGTATTCAGGTCATGGCAGTAGATATTGTAGCCTACAAGCCAGATAACCTCTCCATTCAAATTCTGCAACACAGCTATAAAATGTGATGCCATTTTGGAAATATGGATATGTAGCTATATAACTAGAAAGAAAAGTATGTGCAAAAGCCAGTGTTCACCTCTAGATATTAGTATTAAAAGTACATTTTTTTGCATAGAACTTACTTTTTCTATATAAAAAAAAATAACTTCCTTTTAAGAGTACACTATGTCACTGATGTGCATAGTATGAAATATGAAAATACTGTTGTTTAAAGGTAGAACCTGGCTACTACTTCTGTAGCTTGAAAACTCCTTCACAAAAATTCTGTGAAAAACTCCTTCATTTCTCAATATAGAATTAATTGAAACAACAGTGAAGGTTGCTCTAACACTGGATTTTTTTTTTTTTACAATACATACTATGTGTTTATCACTAATAAAAGCATTGGGAGTATCAATGTAAATATTTATAATCATGCTTCAGTTGCCAGTTTCGTGTAGAAAAACATATTTAAGAAAATATTTGAGTGCTCTGGATTCTTCTCTGGCTATAGATTGGTATATTAGATTGTTCATTATATAAGAGAATAATTGTTATTTTTAGTTTTAAAACTACTGTCTTTTCTATACATATTTGCGAAACTGTATTTTTCTACTCAACTGGCAGCTCTGGCCCAAGTGCTTACAGTGGTTGTCTCACTTGTGGGTGTAATGTGTGTGGAGTAAAGAATCCTTGTCCCACTCCTGCCCCTAGACACTTACCAGCATCAAAAACTTCTCTCCTCACAGTTAAGAATAAAGGCTCTTAGTGCTAAATGGGGCCCTAGATCATTGTGCAGATCTCTCTTGTTTCAGATAAAATAATTGAGATCCAGAGAGGTTTAGTGACTTATCAGAACTCACATAGCCAATTATTAACCGAGTTGGCAACCAAAACCTGTAACTCTTGACCCAGTCATAATCAATAGCAAATGAAATTAATTGTTCATAGCCAAATAATTTTAAACACAGAAATATAAAAAGCATTTCCAAATATGTACATCAAGAACAACGGTATAATATATAATGTGTTGTATCTCAGTCTACTTAATGTAATGTTAGGAGGAGCCTTCAAAAGTGTTAGATCCCAAGGCCTACGGAGATTCCATAACAGCTCTGGCTTACTCTAGAGGAAGTTCATTTAGAGCAGTACTTGAGGACTAGTGAGTCTTCACTCAAGTGACGGAGGAGGAGGAGTCTTCCAGGACAGAGAGACAGCATGGCATGGGCCAAGAACTAAGGATCTACAGAGAACTTGAAAAGCTGAAAGTGTTTTTAGTAGGGCTGGAGCTTAAAGGGTAAAACAGGGATTAGTGACAGAGAAGAAGCCAGGTTGTGAATTGCCTTACAGGCCATATTAAGCCATGTATTCAACCTCAAAGCTTTGGGAAATCAGGATGCTCCTGGATATTTTTAAGTTTATGAAAGTGAAAAAATGTATTAGTCTCTCAGTTGTGTCTAGCTCTTTGTGACTCCATGGACTGTAGCCCACCAGGCTCCTCTGTCCATGGAATTTTCTAGGCAAGAATACTAGAGTGGGTAGCCATTCCCATCTCCAGGGGATCTTCCCGACCTAGGGATTGAATGCAAGTCTCTTGCATCACAGGTGGATTCTTTACCATCTGAGTCAAGTTTGTACATTACCTGATAAAATGAGATGTCAGCAAGAAGTGGTGATGAGAACCTGGAGCTGAGGATAGGAGACATGAGCTCAGGTTTGCACTACATGCAGTAGATACCATCTCTCCCCAGATGGCAGAATATCATTCTTAGAGAGGTGAACAAGTGTCAAGGCCCTAGGGTCCTCATTGCCCACACTCCATAATATCAGACGGATGAGAAGAATGTGCAAGGAATGATACCTTATCAAAAAAGTTCTAAGCATAGCAAACTGCTTTTAGAAGTACCATGTCACCTTTTGTCATAACTTAGGAAATTATGAAAAAGATGGTGTCAGCAGTTGGTCTGGCTTTGACGCTTCCCAAAGCTGAACAGGTATATATGCAGGCTCCCTGTAACAAAGGCTTAAAGATTTTTTTTTCCTAAGAATCCTGACCAACATATGTAGGTACAATGATTTCATTTTCTGTTTCAATATCCCCTTTTCTTATTTCCTCCCTCCATTCACTCCTGCTCATCACACCATCTTGTTGGAAAAGTATGATCACTCCAGAATAAGGGTATTTGACAATTTTGCTCCTGACCCATGATCAGATGGATGAATCTATATTTAAAGGCATTTTCCAGAATTAGACTTGCAAAGTACTAACCCATTCACATATTCTCATTACATTCCCTTCATGAGCAACAGCTTATATTTGAGAAAATGAGACATAGGAAAGTAAGATCCATCTGCAGTCGTTAGGATTTTTTTCCTCCAAGACACTGGTGAGCACACTTGGGGATGAATTCATGGTGTTTGGTGTCACTAGGACAGTGTTTTCACACAGTGGTCCAGGGACCACTTGCTCTGAAACAGTTAGATGCTTGTTGAAATTCAGGTTGCTAAATCCAATCACTGATCTTATTCAGTGTGGAGGTGGGGGGCTAGAGATATGTATTTTTCTACATTTTTAGGTCATTATGCCCAGTAAAGTTGAATAAGTTTTGATTAACTTAGTTCAGTGTGAACACAGTGCAGCAGATGCAGGCATCACTCTGCTCAGCCCATTTTTCTCAACCTGAGAAAACAGTCCTTGCAAACAGCCCTGAACAGACATACAGGTTTTTCTATCTTGTCCCCGTAGGCTATTCTCTAGCTGTAGAAATGTGCTACGCCTAACAAGTTGAGGAGGCCGTGATTGCTGGGGGGGTTACACCCAGTTCCCCTTGACCAATGAAGAAGACATGATGGTGGATAAACTGTCTACCTTCCTCACTCCTCAGTGGGACTATTCTGAAAGGGGTTTGATATCATCTCTGAGAGGTTCCCAGCAAGATTGAATGCCGGTTGCCCCTAGCAGTAACCTACTCACTAATGCACTGTTATTGTCTTTATCCTCCCTTCCTTGTCTCCCTTACCCTTCCCTCAGGTGTTTCCCAGATCACTTCACAAATAAATGACTTGCAACCACATCACTGTCCACTTGGAGGGGGGAACCCAGACTAAGGCAGATAATATACTGTATGTGGAGTAGAAAAACTTTATTACAGCCAAATTAGGGAATGAGATTTGAAGAATGGAGGGTAAAATTTTTTTAAGAAATTTGATAAAGGAAATTTTATTAAATCCACCCAATCAAAATGGAGTCAGTTCAAGCTGTTGTATTTTTCACACTGTTTTCTATTATTTCTGTGTGGGTATACAGCCTTCTATGAAGTCTGATGTGTTCAACAACCTTCCCAAAGTATCCGCATTATTTATATTAAATCCTTCAACTTTTTCTTGAAAATATTCAGATTTTTATGAAGATAAATATTAATTTTGTGTATGCTAGATGGAATTTAGATAACTTAGGAATCAATTTTCCTTTGATAGTAGACAAAAGACTGCTTAGCCAAAAAAAAAGAAGCAGCATTTTAAAGACTCATTTTCCCTGAAACTACATTGTTATTTGACCCAAACAATTGAGGACACGATTGTTCAAACTCATTTTTGCACATCCTAAGGCAAACACTTTGGAGCTGAACTTTGGTATGCTTTTTTTTCCAGCCCTAAAGGATGGCAGCATGGTATTTTGGAAGAAGCAAGGGTTTGTGGGTCTGACAAAATAGCTGTAATACCTTACTAATCATCTCCTAGTTGTAGTTTTCCCATTTGTTACAGAGTAGTAATAATAATAATACTAGCAATACCTACTTCACTAGGTTGTTTTGCAGATTACATAGTATTTTTAAGGTGCCTGGCACATGGAAGGTAGATGCTTACTACTCATTAGCTCACCAGACAGCCCAGCTAGAACCTCACACCATGAAGAAGCCAGTATTTATCAACTCAGGAATGTCCTCAAGGTTTCTTATCATCTACTTCTATTCAGCTTGCTCTGTTCCATCATTCTTATTCAGTAACTGTCCTGAGCTGAAGGAGGGTTATTTATAGGATTCTGTGTAGCCAGTGTCTGTGGCCTGCAAACATTTGTCTGACTGGCAGAGTCACCAGCTCGAGTGCAAACCCAAATGGCTAACATGTCAAGCTAATGACATACACAAAATTTAACTGTTTAATTTGTTTGCCTTCCATGGACATTAATCTATTTGGACAGAACTGAATGAGAAGACAGATAGTTCTGACACTCTTCAAACACAAGATGCAAAATAGCCAATTAATCTTGTGCAGCCAGTCTGGGGGTCTATGTACCTAGCCTTGTCACTAAAGAACAAGCCTGGGTTATATGAAATCTTTCTCTTTAGATTGGTCATTCAAGTGTGGATTGTAAGGGATGACAAATTCTGTGAAATGTATTAATATTTCCAAGTGAAATCAGTACCTTGATTTTTTTTTGATGTATGTAATCTTACTCCTTAGGTTGTCTGACGCCTTTCTGCCATAGGGTACTTTGTGCTGAGTTCTTAATGGCAAACTCCACTTTTCATTGTGAGAATCTTGCATTAGTGAACATATGTTTATTGTACGTATCCCCAGTATCCTTCCAAAGTAGACTGTTGTCGCTGGTCTTAACCTTTGTGCTTATATTCCTAGAGGTCTTATCTTTTGAGGGCTAGGATGGTATCTGCTTGCTCTTCATATCTCTGATACCTGTTATATAAAAATGATTTGTACAGAGTATAAATGCTTGTTTTAGGTTGGATTCCTCCAGAACAGTCTCTAAAACCAAGACTTGCGGGCAAGTAGTTGAAAGTACCCGTTACAAATGAGAAAGGATGAAGCTAAGACACAATACATGGAGGGCAGGTGCCCAGGGTGGAGAACGGCTCCGTGCATGCTGGAGACACCTAGGATATGCCTCAGAGTTATCCCAACCAAGGGGCGAGGAAGCTGGTATATTTATCATCTGGTAGCTGCATTGTGGTTCAAGGTGTCCTCCCAGGGGCATTGATTCCTGGGCACTCCAGCCAGCCGTGCACACAGCCAGCACACTCCCGCATCTCAGGAACCCTCAGGCAGAGGGTCACTTTGTGAGAAGATAACGAGTGCTAAGGGACTGTGAGCAGGGCACCAGCTGCCTCTGCTGTAATGCTTAATAAACTCTTCTTGTACAGAATTGAGTGGAATTTTCCCAGAGCTATAAGAAATGTCAAATGACTCCAAGACCTGAAATCACTGATTTTTACTTACCTCCTGCAGACGTGTGTTTTCAGCAGTATCAACTTTGTCAGGGCTGAACGATTTGGGGGCAATGCCATCTCTAAAAGCAGCGGGAGGGCAGTGTTTATTCTGACTCCATCACACCAGTGGGATGTCTTACATACCCAGGCTATGTTACAGATAGAGCAATAAAAGTACTTTTTTATGCTTTTTAAACTAAGCAGTATGGGATCTCAGTAGAGACTCCAGGGAAGAAAGACTGTATTGTCCTTTGGAAAGAGTACTGGGCCAGGAGTTAGGGGATTTAGGTGTTTATATTCTTTCTCACATGACTTCACGTGGCCTTACAGAAATCACGTTGAACCTTCTAGCCTCAATTGCTGACGTGTAAAATGGATAGGTTGAACACTAAGATTTCTTCCAGTTTTAAGTATGATTGTCCTATGAAATAAGGCAATAGGACTTGTATTATGTGGATCAAGTAGAGATTGGAAGGGGAAAAAATACAGACTTACACATATGTACAAATTATGCATATTTATTTCGGTAAGATGTGTGTCTATTCATTCTGTAGTTATTTTTATTCCAAAAATGAGAGAACATATTGTTATGACATTTGGAATATATCCTTTTCTAATAATCTTTTCCCCTGAAAGCAAATGGTTTCTTCTCCCACTTATAAGTGAGAATATATTTTCCATGTAGGATCACAACAGGAAAGGGAATTTGAGAATGAGATCTTTTCTTGTGACTGACGTGATTAAGTAGTCCATAGAGATGAATGTTGGTTGAAAATTCATGTGAAAATAACCTAAGGTTGCTTCTCCAGGTCATTTAAGTTTCTGTTAATTTCCCATCTGTCTTCATAAACTCAGCAGGATTATACTAGTATGGAAGGATGCCCTACTTTTAAATGTTAAAAAAAAAATCCAACTTTGCAGTTTCTGTTTTGCTGATTTAGCCTTAAGTATTGGCCTCATAACCTAATAAATGTAAGGTTTTATCCTGTTCTTCCTAAGAGGTAGAGAGTGGTGTGGGAAGGGTGGGAGCAACCAGTTCAAGCCCACTGGTGGGGCTCACTTATCCCAACCCCTATCTCTTTGAGGACTTCATATCATACTGTGAATAAGAGAACTCTGGTATTTTATGATAATGATGTACATTAGGTTGTGATGGAGATGTCAAGAGGGAAGTTCACATTCTAGCTAGCACCATGGCTAATCACTCCTGGCTCCGGCCTTCCCACTCGGATCCTTTAAGGGAGTGTGCCTGGGCTTGCCTGGTGCTCAGCTGAGGATGCAGAATGTGATTCACTGGTTTTGAGGCCCAGCCACGTTTATAGACACTCTTAAGCTGCTGCTTCTGTGTAGTGGGAAAGCAGAGCCACAGTCAGGCCCTTCTGCTAGTGCTTTGCCATGCTGTGGACACCTGTTCATCACCCCGGGGACCACCCCACTCCAGACTGGGTCTTCAGGCCCTTGGAAGTACAGAATGGGTTTCTAAGATTCTCTGGCTTCTCTAGTAGGGTCGATGTTTCTTACATCGATGTTTCCTGAGCTAATCAGGATGTCTGAAGTCCCAACAGACCTTTGAGTCAGAATCAGCTTGGGAACTATTTAATGGTTAGGAATAGTACAGGAGGCCATGCTCAGCCCAGTTTGTTGTTCAGTTGCTGATCATATCCAACTCTTTGCAACCCCATGGACTCAGCACAAGGGCTTCCCTGTCCATCACCAACTCCCAGAGCTTGCTCAAACTCATGTCCACTGAGTCGGTGATACCATCCAATCATCTCATCCTCTGTCAACCCCTTCTTCTCCCTCCTTCAATCTTTCCTAGCATTCAGAGTCTTTTCCAATGAAGAGTTGACTCTTCGTATCAGGCAGCCAAAGTATTAGAGCTTCAGCTTCAGTATCAGTCCTTCCAATGAATATTTAGGACTGATTTCCTTTAGGATTGACTGGTTTGATCTCCTTGCAGTCCAAGGGACTCTCAAAAGTGTTCTCCAACACCACAGTTCAAAGGCATCAATTCTTTGGTGCTCAGCCTTCTTTATGGTCCAACTCTCACATCCATACATGACCACTGGAAAAACCATAGCTTTCACTGTACAGATCTTTGTCAGCAAAGTGATGTCTGTGCTTTTTAGTACGCTGTCTAGGTTTGTCATAACTTTTCTTCCAAGGAGCAAGCATCTTTTAATATCATGACTGCAGTCACCATTTGCAGTGATTTTGGAGGCCAAGAAAAGAAAATCTGTTACTGTTTCCACTTTTCCCCCTTCTATATTAGCTATGAAGTGATGGGACCATATAACATGATCTTAGTTTTTTGAATATTGAGTTTTAAGCCAGCTTTTTCACTCTCTTCTTTCACCCTCATCAAGAGGCTCTTTAGTTCCTTTTTCTTTTCTGCCATTAGGATAGTATCATCTGCATATCTGAGGTTGTTTGTATTTCTCTGGGCAATCTTGATTCCTGCTTGTGCTTCATCCAGCCCAGATTTCACATGATGTACTCTGCATATAAGTTAAATAAGAAGGGTGACAATATATAGCCTTAACATACTCCTTTCCTGATTTGGAACCAGTCCATTGTTCCATGTCCCATTCTAACTGTTGCTTCTTGGCATGCATACAGGTTTCTCAGGAGGCAGGTAAGGTGGTCTGGTATTTCCATCTCTTTAAGAATTTTCCATAGTTTGTTGTGATCCACACTGTCAAAGGATTTAGCATAGTCAATGAAGCAAAAGTACATGTTTTTCTGGAATTGTCTTGCTTCTTCTATGATCCAACAGATGTTGGCAATTTGATCTCTGGTTCCTCTGTATTTTCTAAATCCAGCTTGTAAATCTGAAGTTCTAGGTTCACATACTGTTGAAGCCTTGCTTGAAGGATTTTGAGCATTACTTTGCTAGCATGTGAGATGAGTGCAATTGTGCAGTAGTTTGAACACTCTTTGGCATTGCCTTTTTTGGGGATTAAAATGAAAGCTGATCTTTTCCTGTCCTGTGGCCCTTGCTGAGTTTTCCAAATTTGCTGGCATATTGAGTATTTTAGCACTTTAGCAGCAGCATCTTTTAGTATTTTAAATAGCTCAGCTGGAATTCTATCACCTCCATTAGCTTTATTCATGCTTCCTAAGGCCCACTGACATCACACTTCAGAATGTCTGGCTATAGGTGAATGACCACACCATTGTTGTGATCTAGATCATTAAGACCTTTTTTTGTACAGTTCTTCTGTGTATTCTTAATCTCTTCTGCTTCTGTTAGGTCCTTGACATTTCTGTCCTTTATTGTGCCCATCTTTGCATGAAATATTCCCTAGGTATCTCCAATTTTCTCTAGTCTTCCCCATTCTATTGTTTTCCTTTTTTTCCGCTGCGTTGTTCACGTAAGAAAGCCTTCTTATCTCTCCTTGCTGTACTTTGGAACTCTGCCTTTAGATGAATATATCTTTTCTTTTCTCCTTTGCCTTTCACTTCTCTTCTCAGCTATTTGTAAGGCCTCCTCAGACATCTGTTTTGCCTTTTTGCATTTCTTTTTCTTTGGGATGGTTTTGGTACACTCCTCCTGAACAAAGTTACGAGCCTCCGTCCATAGTTCTTCAAGCACTATGTGTATCAGGTCTAATCCCTTGCATCTATTTGTCACTTCCACTGTATAATCATAAGAGATTTGATTCAGGTCATATGTGAATGTTCTAGTGGTTTTGAATGTCCTACACTTCTGGGCTTGTATAAAACACACAAGCTCAGACAAACATAAGTTTTGTTTAAGCTCACTTAGTGCTGCTTGCTTAGTTTTACTCAGTTTAGGAATCATAACCTTTCTGTAATTGTGACAGAGACATAGAGGAATGTTCCATGTATCCTGACAGAGAATCTCAACCGATGGTTGGAAAAGGGTGAGATGGCCATTAGGTTGGGAGCTAGAGTGTGCCCACAAGTTACACCAACATATTTCCTCAGGGATTTGGGCAGATGTGAAAATTAAAGTCACAGGGACCAAAGGGTTTATAGGAGCTAGACTATTTCTCAAAGGTGAGGCTGGAAAAGGCTTAAAAACTACTGACCTATGATTATCTGGAAGCGTTTTTAACTTAGGACTTTGTCAAACAAAAGACTCTGTGAATGTCAGAATCCATAGTCTGGAAAGGAAGATAGTGGAACAAACATGGCCACACACACATACACTCTAAACACATGCAATGTCCAGGCCCACACCCTTAGCCTTCTGATTAGCTTTCTGGAAGTTCACTTTGAGTGTAGACATTATCCAGTGATTCTCAGGGAAGTATATCTGAAGATGTTCAGTAAATGCCTGCTGCTTGGACATACTAACCTGTGACTCCATCTGCTCCAGTCTGCAGCCTGAGCTTTCTCTCAGAGTCTAAGCTCTCTGCCTAGAACAGAACAAACTTTCTTCTGTCCTTTTGTGTTACAAGCACACAGGGTTCTCTTGCTCAACAGCAAAGGGACAGAGGTAGAGACAGGAAAAGAGTAGGTTTAAACTTGGATCCTTTGCCAGCAGATTCTCTTCTTGAAAGGTGATGGAAATGAACATTTATTCAGCTTCCAGCTATGACACCCGGGTTTTTCTGGCAAACTGCTGAATTTATCACTTTCTGTGGGATAATGATATTTTCCCTGGAACTTCCACTGATACCCGGAGTTATAGTCTGTAAGTTGTTTGCTTGTGTGTGTGTGATTTTTTAAAATTTGCTTTTTCTCCTGTGTCTTACTCACTAGACTATAAGCTCCATGCATAACAAATAAAGATAATAAATATTGTTTCAGTGAATAAACAGGTAAACCCTCAGGAAAAATATATCCAACCCCCACCCTTCCTCTCACTTGTTCCCTTTCCAAGAAATTGTCAGGCGAGCGTATGCTCCTCTGTTCTTTGTCTCGTCACAACAAAAATTTGGAGTGACGGACATTAAAGCCCCTTGGCGGGTCACAGCTCTCGGAGGACAGACCGTGTTATAGCTCTGTTTATTTAGATGATAGCAGGAAAATCCATCTTCGAGGTGTGAGGGCACTTCGATCCAAAGACGGGAAGAGAAGAGTGCCCCATCGTGTGAGGGAGAGAGAGAGAGAGAGAGAAGAGGGCTTTGACTCCTCTTTTTATATGTTTTTTTGTTCCCCCTGGGCCTGTCCTATGCAAATTGGGCTTAGGCAGGAGTGTTGTATGTTTTACCTGAGGTTCTCACTCTGGTCCTCGGACCTTCCTTTGTTCTATTTTCGTGGGCTTTCCCTTCCAGGTCTTTTAGCCACCGCCATTTTGGACTCCATTTCCCTATTCTAACTACCTAACAAAATGAAGAGGAATGAGAGGAAGAAGGAACTGGAAGCATTAGACCGCACTAACCTTCAGGACTAGTATAGAGGCTGCTCTCTATCTTTTAATTGTACCTGGCCTGGAAGAATTATGCAGAATTGTCTTTAAACCCTCTAAATCTTTGATTCAACTTCCTCCCCCGCCCAATAATCTGGTTTTCTCCAGCTGTGGTTTGATAGTTTTCATACTTTAAGAAATTAGGTAAATTGCTTTCTTTCTTGGACCCTACATGAATTTTCAGAATATTGTTCCAGTAGCCTGAGATGGAAGGATGAGGATGAGGAGAAAGTGTGGGGAAGCATGGGGAATGGAACCCAAGCTTCTACCCCTTAAGTCATCTTCAGGTTATGTGACATCAAGCCACCCCCACTCACCACCAGTGGCAAATACATTACTAATGGACAGTATCTCAGCATATGAAGTCATCAAAGAATTTCTGATGGAACCATGATCTAGCCATCTTAACCTCCAAGAATTAGGGGAAGAATTCTGAGCCTATGAAAGAGTTTGAAAATGGAAGGAGTGCTCTTCAAGGAGGGGACAGAGTACATATCTAGTAATCAGTGAGGTAACTAGGAAAACAGGGCTTCTTATAGTCTAAGGAGAGGTCCTAAATGGAAGGATGCCAGCTTCATTCTACCTGCAAACATATTTTGTTTGAGTCACACACTTTTTTTTATTGGAGTATAATTGCTTTACACTGCTGTGTCATTTTCAGCTGTACAACAGGGTGAATTGGCTATACATATCCATAATGAAAAGTTGCTGCTATGAGTTGTGAACAATGCCTGAATTCTTGGCCTCTGGAGGAGAGGAATTCGATCCGGGGCCAGTGACAAGGCTTGATTGCTCAGAGCTTTTTGTGTAATAAAGTTTTATTAAAGTATAAAAGAGAGAAAGCTTCTGACATAGACATCAAAAGGGACAGAAGGAGTACCCCCTTGCTAGTTTTTAGCAAGGAGTTATATACCTATTAGCAAGCTGCTAGTTAGAGAAAGGAAATGCCTCAAAACTGAGAGAGCTGCTCCAGGCCCACAGCAGGCGTTTTGAGATAGCATTGGCACAAGGCCAGTCATCTCAGGCCATAAAACGATTGGCATCAGTCTTGAAAAAAGCAGACTTCCAAGCAAATACATAGTTCATTAACATAGCTTAAGGAAGACATTTCCATGAGAAAAACGTGTTGGTTAGCTCAAGGTTTGAGACAAAGTTAAGTTCAGGTGGAACCAGGTGTCATAATGACAACACAGAATTTTAAAAGAAAAAAAAAAAATGTCTGCCACTTCCGAATTTATTTCCTCTTGCCCCTTGGGGACCTCTGGCCTCCCTATGAAGGCTATTAACACTCTCACATATATCCCCTCTTTTTTTAGATTCCTTCCCATTTAGGTCATCACAGAGAATTGAGGAGAGGTCTCTGTGCTATACAGTAGGTCCTCATTAGATATCTATTTTATACATAGTAATATATATATATATATACACACACACATATATATATATGTCAATCCCAATCTCCCAATTCATCCCACCCTGCACTTTCCCCCTAGTATCCAGATATTTGTTCTTTACATCTGTGACTCTGTTTCTGCTTTGAAAATAGGTTCATCTGTACCATTTTTCTAGATTCCACATATGTGTTAATATACATTTTTCTCTAACTTACTTCACTCTGTATGACAGTCTCTAGATCTATCCACATCTCTGCAAATGACACAATTTCATTCCTTTTTATGGCTGAGTAATATTCCGTTGTATTTATGTACCACATCTTTATTCATTCATCTGTTGATGGGCATTTAGATTGCTTTCATGCCCTGGCTACTGTAAATAGTGCTGATATGAACGTTGGGTTGCATGTATCTTTCTGAACTATGGTTTTCTCTGGGTATACACCCAGGAGTGGTATTGCTGGGTCATATGGTAGTTCTATTTTTAGTTTTTTAAGGAAGCTCCATACTGTTTTCCATAGTGGCTGTATCAATTTACACTCCCACCAGCAGTACATAAGGGTTGCCTTTTCTCCACACCCTCTCCACCATTTATTGTTTGCAGATTTCTTGATGATGGCCATTCTGACTAGTCACACACTATTTTAACAGCTAGGAAACTTTACATGAAATTCCAAGTTCTGATCCCTCTTGGAAAATTGGGAGATCTGGTAACACTGGGATCACATCCCATAATGCAGCAATCTCCTGAGTCTGGGAAAGAATTTCCCATCTAAACAGAATATAACAGTCTTTGGTTAATCAAGTCTCTTTACTATCTATTGCCTTATATTCTGCTTCACTTATATTGGTTCCTGTTGGCTGCAAGATTTCATCTCTGGTCTCTGAAATAGATTTAGGATTTTCAAAGGAACAGTACACCGCGGGTATTTCGTTGACAGAATGGAAGTGAATTGGCAGACACTTCCTGACTCTACGAGAGAGAACCAAAGGCTCCAAGGAGGTGTGTTTATCACTTACATTGAGTTGGCCAGTACGTCCTTAGGAGGCACATATATGGAGAATATCTCTTGAACTCAAGCATCTGTCGGTGGTTGAGAATTTCTAGATGGTGGTGGTGGTGGTGGTAGGTTTTCTGCACCTCTGTGACAGATTTTTTTTTTTTTTTTGTCAGCACAAATTTTAGCTTTGCATTTTAGTCAGTTTGTAACACTTGCTGGTACCTATTTTGGAAATTACAGTCATTCTTTCATCTTTATATCTCAACCTTCATTTGTTCCAAATGGTTGAGTTTCTTCCTACTGGAAAATTTGCTTAGTCTCAGTAAATGTGTGTCTGTTATTAGGCCAGATTAGTTTTGCCAAATCAGTGAATATAATATCCTCAGGGTAGAATAAATTAATACATTTGTAAAGGTAATTCCATTAAGTCATTTTGCCACAGCAGTCAGAAAAAAAGGTTAGAGAAAATTTCTAATGAATCCTTTGGAGTGGTTTTGTGAAAGACTCATGCAAATTCTAATTAGTCGTAAATTGTAATTTGGTAATGTTCACATTTACAATGATAGAGCTCTCTGGCCACTGTCATCTTCCTTTATAGTTGCCCCCTTTGCTCTGGCTAAACAAACAGAAACATCCAGCTTGGGCCTGCTATTTCATCTCTCTGCTTCCTCATTCACTCCCTCATTCACTTCCTAACAATCATCTGTTGAGCAGATCCACTGGAGCCTTGGGTGAGAAGAGAGACCAGCCCTCAGAGTGCTCAGAAGCTAATAATCAAGTGAAGAATTAGGCCTGTGGGCAGGCCACAATGTGTAGCCTCATCATCACACTGAAACTTGTTAGAAGTACAAATTCACAACTCCCACTGGATGTAACGAACCAGAAAGTTGAGGAGGGGGCCCCGTAATCAGTGTGTTAACCAGCCCTCCAGGTGCTTCTGACTTACGTAACTGTTTGAGAGCCCAAGTGTCCTGTGTTCCATTCACATAAACTATACCCAGAGTTTCTTCACAAAACTTCTCCAGAAACTAAACAAATAAGCTAAAGCCTGAGGGCCCTGGTCTCCAAAGAGGCAGAATTTTTTCCTTCATGAGTTCTTCCTCTCTAGTATTGCTGTTGCTCTGTGGCTATTTCAGCAGCCCAGGTGGTGCTAGTGGTAAAGAACCCGCCTGCCAATGCAAGAGACATGGTTTCAAGCCCTGGCTTGGGAAAATCCCCTGGAGAAGGGTCCAGCAACCCACTTGTATTCTTGCCTGGAGAATCCCATGAACAGAGGAGCCTGGCAGGGTGTGTGTCCACAGGGTCACAGAGAGTCAGACATGACTGAAGCAACTTAGCACTCAGGCACATGTTATAGACAGGACCGACCTTCAAGGTAGTTTTGGAGTGAATGAATCACCTGCTCCCTTGTCTGTCTCTCTGTTTAGGGTCTTTTCTCAGATTTCTTAGGCATCTTTAGTCTACACAATCTCCTTTCCACTGTCTATTGATCAGAGAGATAGAATCAACAAATTCACAATGTGGGACATAGGTTTGGTCCAAACCATGAGGATGTAAAGTATAAAATCAGCAACATATTTTTAGCTGTTGACAGTGTGGTTTTTCTGCTGGCCAGGGTATCTGATTTCCACATCAAATAAATAAAAAGACTTCTGACCATGCCAGGATTGTCCATTTTTCAGCTACTGAGAGATAATCCCTCTAAGGAATATCTGCAAAATGTGGATTATTTTTACCAGTGAGAAGTTTCTGGTTTTTAAATTTTATTGGAGTATAGTTGATTTACACCGGTGAGAAGTTTTAAAAATAGCACATCAGCTGTCTTCTGGATCACCGCCTCACTGATCTAATCATGTGTTCCATTCTCAGAGTTAACACTGATTTTTGCAGGCAGTTTGTGCAGTGACTGTTAATCCGGGTTTGAACTCAGGAGCCTTAGAAGTGAAGAATGAGCAGTACTTCCTAGAAATACAGGGATTAGTTTTATAACGACTTACGTTTCCATCAGGTGTAGAATTGTTTTTCCTATTTTTAGAATTATAAAACCCAACATTATGCACCTTTGCTGTGTCCTGACAATTGCTTTAAGCTGTGCTCATCAACTGTGTGGGGCTTCCCAGGTGGCCCAGTGTTAAAGAATATGACTGCCAATGCATAGACATGGGTTCGATCCCTGGGTCGGGAAGATCCCCTGGAGAAGGGCATGGCAACCCACTCCAGTATTCTTGCTGGAAAAATTCCATGGATAGAGGAGTCTGGCAGGCTGCAACCCATGGTGTTGCAAAGAGTCGGCCGTGACTGTGCAACTGATTACGTCCACGCAACTGTGCTTGCTAACACCGTGAACAATGGCTAGTACTGCATTCTGTCACGGGCAAAGATTCTGCTGGCTTTGGGGGAGTGGTATTAATGTGACCTGTGTACTTGAGAGCACCGCAGGGTCATCTGAGAGAAGATAAAGACATGTGTAGGTTATAACACAAGTCACTTGGAAGCCTCTGGATATTAACTGCAGGACCCAGGGGCTCCCTGGGCCCTGGGGGTTTGTGTGGGTAGTGGCCAGTGTTTAGGGACAGACAGGGAAGACGTCTATGCACTCATCCCCACTCCTCCCTCTGGAGGCCTCTGCAGCAGGTCCTTGACTGGTCATCTTTCTTCCTCTCATTCTTTATAATGGGCTTTGAGTATATGAGGATTCATAGTTGCCGATCAACTTTTTTTCCCCAAATTTGGCCTTGTATCCTGTGAATATGATGAAGTGTACCTGTTTCTGTTGGCCAGTTCTGCTTGTAAAAACAGACATTTAAAACCTAGAATTTAAAAGAAGAATGCAATTTTCTTTTTTATTTACCTTCACAATTGAGTTGGACATCCTTCCATTTTTTAATCTTAATTAAATTTAATTTTATATTCATGCTGTAATTACAGTTATGGTTTTACGAGGCCCTGGTTAATTTCAGGATTCAGATGCTGCTGCTGGAAGCAATAACTGAACAGATAGGGCTGGAGATTTCAGAAGGGGTCACCTGCACTGGTCAGAAAGGAGCTTCATTAAGATAGAAAGAGAAAAGAACCCTGACACCCAGGAGCTGGCTTAGTACTTTCAGTGGGTTTGGCATTTGCCTGCTGCACGTATTTTCACAGGACACCATCAACAGACAAGGCCATTCTGTGACTATGCTGGATCAAGACAAAAATAAGACCACTCCAAATCACATCTGAACACAGGCAAAACCTAAACATTCCGCTCTCTCAGCTAGTAGGTATGACTGCTGTTTCTCTTTCAATTAAAGCTTTAGTTTGTCCTGCCTTCAGATAAGATTCATTAATGTAATTTAAAAATTATCCCTGCTTTCTATAATTAACCAACAGAGATAAAAGCCCGCTTCCTTGGACTCTCCTCAGAGCACTCAGTCAAAACCCCAATCCTAAAACTCCTTGCTAACACCTCCCTTTTTTAAATTTTTTTGTACTTAAAAAAAAAAAAAAAAAAAACTTATTAAAGTCTGATTTATAATGTGTTAATTTCTGCTGTATAGCACAGTGATTCAGTTATATATTCTTTTTCATATTCTTTTATTATTATTAATATTATGCTACATGGATTTAAATTAGACCTGCTTAGATATAAACATATAAGAAAATCTATAGTTAATATACCTCTCAAATTAATTTTTATTGGAGTATAGTTGATTTACAATGTTGTGTTAGTTTCTGCTATATAGCAAAGTGAGTCAGTTATACATACACATATATCCACTCTTTAGATTCTTTTCCCATATAGATCTTTACAGAGATTTAAGTAGAGTTTCCTGTACTATATAGTAGGTCTTTTTTAGTTACCTATCTGACCTATCCCAGTTTCCCAGTTTCTCCCCTCTCCTTTCCCCCTAGGTAACCATAAATTTGTTTTCTACATCTATGACTCTGTTCTGTTGTGTAAATAAGTTCATTTGTACCATTTTCTAAGAGTCCACATATGTGATATTATATGATACTTTCGCCATCGGACTTACTTCACTCGGTATGACAGTCTCTAAGTCCATCCCTTGCTGCGGCCAGCACAACAGGTAGGGATCGAAAGTGGTCGACGCACAGTTTGGGAAGAAGAAACTAGAGACAGAATTAAAGTGTTAAAGATGGGACCGGGGGACTCAAGACTTCTTGGATCAAGAGCCCTGTTCCTCAGGGCCACATCACTTTTATTTAGTGTCTCGGCATGCAGAAAGTATCTGTTGTGCTATGATAAAATCAACCTCCTGTGTCCCTGGTCACGTCTCCCATTTTATTGATTACTTTGAACTATCTTTGTTATTTTCTTGTACAAGGGTTATCACCCGGCTGGAGGTCATAGACCCACGTATGCTTTGGGAAAACATCTTGATGTGTGCACAAGCAATGTTCTGAACTTGCGCTGACCTGGCATTCCAAGGTCCACACTATGTTTTTCCTTAGTTTAGCAGGGCATGACAACCTCAACTAGTCAACCCGATGTACTTTTGTTCAGATTATACTGTATTGCTATATTTTGCTTTTGTTCTTTTCTCATGGCGTTTTTCTTATAGCTTAGCCAGAGCAACAGGCAGCTGATTATTAACCCCTGCAATCCATGTTGCCCCAAATGGCATTATTTTGTTCTTTTTTATTGTGTAACATTCCACCATACATATGTACCACATTCTTTATCCATTCCTCTGGTGATGGACATTTAGATTGCTTCCATGTCCTGGCTATTGTAAATGGTGCTGCAATGAACACTGGGGTGCATATACCTTCTTTAAAATTTTTATTGGCGTCTAGCTGATTTACAATGTTGTGTTTGGTTTCAAGTGTACAGAAAAGTGAATCAGTTCTGTATATACATTTATGGATTCTTTTTTAGATTCTTTTCTAATATAGGCCATTACAGAGTACAGTAGAGTTCCTTGTGCTATATGGTAGGTCTGTATTAGTGATCCATTTTATATACAGTAGTGTGTACACATCAGTACCAATCTCCCAATCTATCCCTCCCCGCCTTATCTCTTGGTGACCATAAGTTTGTTTTCTAAATCTATAACTCTGCTTCTGTCTTGTAGATAAGTTCATTTGTACCTTTTTTCATTTTAGATTCCACATATAGGTGATATCATATGGTATTTGTTATTTGTCTTTCTATGTCTGACTTCACTCAGTATGAATCTCTAGGTCCATCCATGTTGCTGCAAATGACATTATTTCCTTCTTTTTTATGGCTAACATTCCTTTGTGTATATGTACCACATCTTTATTCTTCTGTTAATGAACATTTAGTTTACTTCCATGTCTTGGCTATTGTAAATAGTGCTGCAACGAGCATTGGGGTGCGTATATCTTTTCAAATTATGGTTTTCTCCAGATATATGCCCAGAGGTGGGATTCCTGGATCGTATGGTAGCTCTATTTTTGGTTTAAGGATCCTCTACACTATTCTCCATAGTGGCTTACCAACTTAAATTCCCACCAACAGTGTAGGAGGGTTTCCTTTTCTCCAGCATTTGTTTGTAGATTTTTTTGATGATGGGTGTTCTGACTGGTGTGAGGTGATCAGTTCAGTTCACTTCAGTTGCTCAGTCATGTCCGACTATTTGCGACCCCATGAATCTCAGCACGCCAGGCCTCCCTGTCCATCACCAACTCCCGGAGTTTACTCAAACTCATGTCCATCGAGTCAGTGATGCCATCCAGCCATCTCATCCTCTGTCGTCCCCTTCTCCTCCTGCCCTAATCCCTCCCAGCATCAGGGTCTTTTCTGATGAGTCAACTCTTCGCATGAGGTGGCCAAAGTATTGGAGTTTCAGCTTCAGCATCAGCCCTTCCAATGAACACCCAGGACTGATCTTTAGGATGGACTGGTTGGATCTCCTTGCAGTCCAAGGGACTCTCAAGAGTCTTCTCCAACACCACAGTTCAAAAGCATCAATTTTCTGGCGCTCAGCTTTCTTTACAGTCCAACTCTCACATCCATACATGACCACTGGAAAAACCATAGCCTTGACTAGAAGGACCTTTGTTGGCAAAGTAACGTCTCTGCTTTTTAATACGCTATCTAGATTGGTCATAACTTTCCTTCCAAGGAGTAAGCGTCTTTTAATTTCATGGTTGCAATCACCATCTGCAGTGATTTTGGAGCCCCAAAATGAGGTGATACCTCATTGTAATTTTGATTTGCATTTATCTAATAGTTAGTGATGGTGAACATCTTTTCATGTGCTTTTTGACTATCTGTATGTCTCCTTTAGAGGATGTCTATTTAGATCTTCTGCCCATTTTTTGATTGAATTTTTTGTTTTTATTGAGCTGCATGAGCTGTTTGTACATTTTGGAGATTAATCCTTTGTTAGTTGCTTCATTTGCAAATACTTTCTCCCATTCTGTGGGTTGTCTTTTCATTTTGTCTATGGTTTCGTTTACTGTGAAAAAGCTTTTAAGTTTACTTAGGTATCATTTATTTTATTTTCATTATTCTAGCAGGTGGATCAAAAAGATACTACTGTGTCAGAGAGTGTTCTGTTTTCCTCTGAGTTTCATAGCATCCAGCCTTATAGTTAGGTCTTTGATCCATTTTGAGTTTATCATTGTGTATGGTGTTAGAGAATGTTCTAATTTCATTCTTTTGCATGTAGCTATCCAGTTTACCTTCTATGCCTATTTTCTGGGGAGTTTTTACCATAAATGTAACACCCTCTTTCTGAGACAACCCATAATTACCCGTGGTGTGCTCTCACTGCAACAAGTAACAAACCCAACTTTTTCAACCACAGGTGTGTTCCTGGTGGTCTTTGGCCAGAGAATATTCTATATGTTGGTTGACTATTTGGTTATGTCCACTCTGGATGATAAATATGAATTGTACCTCCTTAACGCTGGGCATGCTTACTAATGAATGCATCAGCTTTGTCCTTCTCTCACTTCAGGTCTTCTGGGAGATTTCTACTTTTTAACTTTTTATTTTATATTGGAATAGAACTGATTAACAATGTTGATAGTTTCAAGTGGATAGCAAAGGGACTTAGCCATGTATATACATGTATCCATAATTGGAGATTTGTTCTTAATAGGTTCATATGCTGAAAAGATTTTAATTCTTTGAATGGAGTCACCTTAGAATCCAAACTGAACCACAGTTCAAAAGCATCAATAATTCTGCACTCAGCTTTCTTTTGGAGAAGGAAATGGCAACCCTCTCTAGTACTCTTGCCTGGAAAATTCCATGGGTGGGGGAGCCTGGTAGGCTACAGTCCATGAGATCGCAAAGAGTTGGACACAACTGAGCGACTTCACTTTCTTTCTTTCTATAGTTCCTATTGGAGAAGGAAATGGTAACCCACTCCGGTGTTCTTGCCTGGAGAATCCCATGGACAGAGGGGCCTGGTGGGGCTACAGTCTATGGAGTTGCAAAGAGTCGGACATGACTAAGCAACTAACACACACACATTTTAAAGTCCAACTCTCACATCCATGCATGACTACTGGAAAAACCATAGCCTTGACTAGACGGACCTTTGTTGGCAAAGTAACGTCTCTGCTTTTTAATATGCTGTCTAGGTTGGTCATAACTTTTCTTCCAAGGAGCAAGAGTCTTTTAACTTCATGGCTGCAGTCACCATCTGCAGTGATTTTGGAGCCCAGAAAAATAAAGTCTGCCAGTGTTTCCACTGTTTCCCCATCTATTTGCCATGACTCCATTTTACAGAGGAAAAACTAAAACACAGGTGAATTAACTTGCCCAATTACACAAAGATTCATATTCAAGTTGTCTAACTCTCCTCTCTTTGAACTTTTACATTTTGCTGCCTTTGCGATACCTCCTCTGTTTCCCAGAATCTAAACAGTAGTAATTCAGAATGCGGTTATCTGGAAGAACACACATAATTCTAAGTAGACATAATAATAGTTATTAAAATGTTGGTACATTGGTAAATATATTACTAGCCTTATTCTTCTCAGCCACGGTAGTTAATGAATCCATGATCAAACTCTTGAGAGAGCCAGATAGTATTATCATACATCAGTATAACTACAGGGTTCAGATGTTTTCAGTGCAAATATTGTTAAAAGTGTATTCTTCTTATATAGGGTCATTGTAAAATAAAAATATATAGGAAACTCTTCTTTGAATAAGATAGACATATTTGTAGCAAAAGGAATGAGAGATATGTGTAACATGAGTGCTGAGTACAGGTATATTAAGGTGGCATCAGTTGTTACAAGTGTTTCCCAGGTAATCCTTTTCCTTGTTGGTAATAGCTGAATTGGGTATTTACATCGAGAGGTACTACTAGATTCATTGTACAGTGTTTTGTTCTTCTTTTGTCCAATCACTATTTTCAACCTCTTATGTTCTCTGTCCCTCTTAGTCACAGAGAATTTAATTACTCTCATTGTTTACTTGATCCATCCTTTTATGCTAACTTACCATTTCTTTTACCACTTGGTAGAATTTTTGTAATGGTTTAGCCATTTTTACAACTCTTCTGACCTTTAAGCCTTTTGTCAATGTTAGTTAATAAATCAAGAACTTATTTGAATATCCAAAAGAATGTAAAATAATTTTGAGTAAGTACTCAAGAAAATATATAATCCATACAAATAATTTTAATAAGTATTGTTTTCAAAATAGGTGTATGTTTAACATCACTGATATACTTTAGAAATTCTAAGGTTAATATTAAAATAGTAAATGTGCAGAAACAAAATTTATAAACAGATATTGCCTTCCTGTCCCTTATCAGTTTGCACATGATTATGGAATACTTTTCTGTCTGTTATCTGGAGCAATCATCAAGGGAAAACCTGTGACTTTCCGGGTGCACTTAGTTGTATCCAACTCTTTGTGACCCCATGGACTGTAGCCCACCAGGCTTTTCTGTCCATGGAACTTTCCAGGCAAGAATACTGGAGTGGGTTGCCATTTCATTTCAGCATGTGGTAATATAGAATGTTTTTCATCAGTTCCTACCTAATTGTTAGGGTTACAATTAACTTTCATAGTCCTTCCATTGCGCCTTACAGCCAAACAAATTGTAAGTAAGTCTAATTTAGCTCTGTATCTAAGAAGGGAAACATAAAGAAACAAAGGAAAAAGTTTAGTTGTAAGCACCTCAAATGCAAATATACCATTTTTTGGAGTATTCACAGAAGGTTAAATACTGACAGAAAAAAGTAATTTAATTAAATGTTTCATCAGTATTGCATCTCTTACTCTAAACATCTGACTCTATATATTCACAGAGAAAATCACACATGTGGGTCAGTTTAGAAAGATGTGTTTGTCTACAGTTTTGATCTGAGAAGAGAATGTATAGCTCAGTCACTCTTGACTACTCTGTGAGGCCTCCAGAAAAATTTGTAAAAGAGATGGATGAGGTGACAAGACAGATCCCGGCAAAAAGGGGTTTAGGGATTACTATCACTGAAGGACTAAGGATTAGGTCAGAAATACTTTTGTTCAAGTTCATTCAAGAATCAATCATGCTGTTCTGCAGGGATGCTGGGGGAAATTACAATTTGACCTGCTACAGAGGAACCTTTTACCCTTGATGGCTTCTGAATAGCTCCTTGTACTTCAAGGAGCTTAAGCACATCTTTGTAGTGCCAACGTATCCTGGCCTAGCTAGCACAGCAACACTTCACCATGTCACATTAATATTAGTAAAGGTATTGTATGTATGTGTATGTGTGTATATATGTGCACACCCACACAGATATATACATATACTTACTATGTATATGTATAAAAGCATATGTGTATGTATGCTTTAAAATGGTGAAAAACTTACAGATCTTCATTTCAAATTTTAAATATTTTAAAAATTTTAAATATTTATTTTTAATTCTATCAACATTCTTTTTGAAAATTAGTTTGGAAGTCCAAGCCTATGCTGTATGAACCAAACAAAAATAAGATAAACATTGGAAAAAATCTACAAATTATACTTCTTCATGGGTTGAAAACTGAAAGTAGCCAGACAAATTGTACTCAAATTCTGAGTTTTAGTAAAGTTGCTTGAGATAAAAAATAGTATCCAGATATAGCTATTTGATAACAAAGAGGTCCCATTTCAGAGCAAGAAACTTGTAAAATACTTAGGAATAAACCTCAGAGATGTTCGTAACAAAGTAAGAAAACCAGAAAATTTGGCTGGAACTTTTACTTAGTAAAGACTTATTTCTAAACAGGAGCTATAATAGAAGACTGACTGAGAATGTAAGTTAATTTGTAGCACTAGCGCAATTCTGGCCAAAGTCTGAAAAGAATTTTCTTTTTCCTTGGCAGAGGCTATTGTAAAATTTATTTGTAAAAATAAGCATTCAGAAGACCAATTTATACTTTTAAAAGAAGCGTAAATGAGCAGGTGACTGGCTGCATGTTGCTGTGAAGTGACGTGAAGTTGCTCAGTCGTGTCCGACTCTTTGCAACCCCAAGGACTGTAGCCTACAAGGCTCCTCTGTCCATGGAATTTTCCAGGCAAGAGTACTGGAGTGGGTTGCCATTGCTATAAAGCATCGGTAAATACGGTACAAAGCTGAAGTTGCTGTTCAGTGGCTAAGCCATGTGCAACTCTTGGCGACCCCACAGATTGCGGCACACCAGGCGTTCCTGTCCTTCACTGGCTGAAAGCTAAAGTAGGGTTTCTCAACTACACTGACATTTGGGCCAGGTAATTCTTTGTTTGGGGGCTGTCCTGAAATTGTAAGATGGTTTTTAGCAGCACCACTGGCCTCTCTACTCATTAGGTGAGTAGCACCTTCTTCAGTTGTGATAACCAAAAACACCTCTGGATACTGACAGATGTCTCTTGGGGGTCAAAATCATTCCTAGTTGAGGACCACTGAGCTAAAGAAAAAAAATCAGAAATTAATGAAGCAGATTTGAGAGTTCAAAAACTCTCTAATTATATATAAGAAGGTTATGAAAAGGTAGGCATCAATAGGCAATGCATAATAGTTTTTAAAATAGATTTGCACAATCAAGTTTCATATTATACATTAAAGTTAACATTGTGAGTAGAATTAAACAAAGGAATCATATCATTAAAAGGAGCTAATAGAAAATAGACTAAACCCATGTATCTGATCTCTGGGGCAGTGATTGTTGAAGGAAACTAAAAATTCTATCATAAAAACAAACATCAATGTTTTGACACAAATGGCATAATTTAAAAAAACAAAATTACAGACAGGGATAAACATTTAAGCCCATTATAAGAGATTTAAGATTAATGGGTATATCAGAGGGCAGCAAAGGGCTAGATAGTAAATGTTTCAGACTTTGTGGGGAGAGCCAACTTCATGGGCATGTGACCTTCACTTGAGTTAATGCTCTGTCATTGACATCTTGAAATTCTTAGTGTGGAGCTCCTTGTTAAAAAATTGTTTTCATTTTCTTACCCTTCAAATTATGTAGCCACTTCTGTTTGCAGGCCACATGTTTTCTGTTGAAACTACTGAACTCTGTGGTTGTAGCATAAAAGCCACTATAGACTATACGTGAATGAGTGTGGTCATGCTTGAATAAAACTTTATTTACAAAAACAGCCAGTGGGCCAGGTTTAGCCCATAAACATTGTTTACCCTTGTATGTCACAAGAGAGTTGGACATGACCAAGTGACTAAGCAACAAATTCTATAGAAAGTATATAGAAACAAAGAAAAAGAACCATAAATGAATGTCCCAGTTCTGACATTTTCAAAGAAATAATTATTAACAACTGTTGAATTAATACAAACTTAATGATTAATTTCCATACCAATGAAATCATAGTAAACCTGGTAGCCTCAGAAAACAGTCACAGGAGCATAACTCAAACTTTGAAGACTATGTTTAAAGAATTTTAAGAATTATAAAAAGGCACCTAGCTTTTGACTCAGTACCTTCACTCCTAAGAATTTATCCCAAGAAACAGGTCAAAATTAGAGAATATTGCGTGCATGAAGATATTCGCTAGAGATTTATTACTAAAAGAGGGAAACTGATAACAATATAAATATCTACAATGGAAGTATGCTTAAATAAAGTATGATTCTACTGATTTTTTGAAATTGTATACATACTCTCAATAAAGATGATCCAGCTTGTAAAGTTGAGACAGCAACTTGCGAAGTTTTTAGTATTCTGCTATATGAAAAGAACAATCAATCAATGCTGTGTTTGCAGTAAGGCAAAAATTATGAATGGCTAATGAAAAATTCTGGAAGGAGTCAATGAGAAAGAAACCAGAAAACAGTCTTTGAGTTCTAGTACACTGCTGGAGTCCTGGGCCTGTGGTGTTCGGCAGGGCCCCATTTAGCATGACTGTGAACAAGTTACTAAACTTCTGAGACTCAATTTCCTTTTCTTCAAAACAGATGTGATAACATTATACTGTCTATATCATGAGGATGTTGTGACTTAAAAGATAGATATGGTATGGCACAGTGCTTTGCACATGGGATGCTTTCAAATGTTAGCTATTATTATTATTAGCAAAGCATGGGAAATTAAAAGTTCATTTCCTTTTTAGTTCAGTTGTTATGATGTTATTTGTGCCGTTAGAGAAACTTCTAACAGCTGTCTTTTAAAATGTAATGATTAAGACTACAGCAATCTCAGTAGGTAGCAAACTAAAACAACTAAAGCAGGGACAATAAAAAGACTATTTTGAATATTTCACCAATAGAAAAGAGAAAAGAATTGCTGAAATGTCTTACATAAGTTGCTAAGCAAAGTCACAAAGACGATTAGAATGAGCACAGGGAAGGGTAATGAGGGGCGATAATTAAAGCTGCCAGTAGATACGCACACAGGCAAACTCACACACATCTTTCTGTCCTTTAGGACAGCTGATTAAGGCAGCAGAGGAGCAGGCGAAGGGGTAATTATTAAACCAGTCTTGTCATGAACAGGCTCCTCTACCCAGCTTCTCCGCTAAGGTGAGAGAGGAAGAGAAGTCACACCATCACATTACTGCCAGGAATCTTTGTCGTTCACTCCTGGCCCATGCCCTTGTCTGGAAACCCACTCATCCACAGTGAGAGGTGGGGACACCTTGTATGTAGCTCAATAGTCTTGGGGGGCTGACTCAACACGAAATTCACTCTAGTCGTTTGGTTCCAAGAAGGCTCGTGAGAAAAGCATTTAACACAGTAAATCTGGGCTTATTCTTCAACCATATGATGATTTTCATTGCCACAGAAGGCCAGGTTATGGTTTATAAGACTATCCTACCTTTTTTCCCTTTTACACCTGGGAATATCTGTTAGACTGAACTAGACAGTGTTCTGTTTTCCCCACCAAGCCAGAATTTGCAAACACCCTCAGCGTGTGCACACAAATAGCATGTAATGCAAAAGAATATGTTTAAGGAGTTTAAACTAATATATAACCTACAGAAGGTCAGTAGCCAGTTGATGAAAGTAAGATGCCCTATTCCTCCCAGCTCTGAGTTCTCAGCATGTTGACTATGCTTCACCTCACAACACTTGGAGATGCAGGGAGTGCTCCGGTCTAGAACTTTGCCATGGCCCTGCCCACAGGGACATTTGTCTTCTTACTGTGGCACCGTCATGAACCCCAGCTGGGCCCCCAGTTTGTACTCCCCGGTGCTCCATAACCTCTGCATGGCCTTCAGCTCCCTCGTTCACTCTGAAATCCATCCGTCACAGGTAGAACTGCCGCAGCCTTGGAACAGGGGCAGGGAGTCCCTCTGTTTTCCCTCCTGGTGCTACTGTCTTATGTGCTCCTTCTTTTTCCCCTCCCTCATTTTACCAAAGTGTTGTGGCAGAAATAATGGAAATTCAGGCCCTCTTTGAGCCCTCCCCTGACATCAGTAGACTTATCTTCTACAACTGAGTTTCTTAACCTTGGCACTTGTGATATTTAGGACTGGGTGGCTCTTTGTTGCAGGGTCTGTGCTGTGAATTGTGACATGTTTAGCAGCATCCCTGGTCTCTACCTACTAAACACCAGTTGTAGCTCCCATCCACTTATAACAACCAGAAATGCTTTATAGACTTTGCTAAATGTTCCCTGGGCAGGGTGTCTCTGTGTGCATGTGTGTGTGAAATCACTCCTACTTAAGAACCACTCTTCTGCTCGGTCATTTTGTATGACCTCCTGATCACTTTTATGTAAAAATGCCCTTTAAATGAGCACAATGATTTAAGTATCATTATTCATCACCTATAATTTATGAGGGAATTATTATTAAACCCATTTTTCAGGTGAGGGAATTGAGGTTCTCTTTGCCAAACATTACACAGTTCATAAGTGGTAATATCTGGATTTGAACATAAGTCTAACTCGAACTCTAACCTTTTTTTCTACTATTTAACATTGCAAACCAGAGTGTTATCTTGCTGGTTCATAGATAACTTGTATTTTCCCTGTGTCCTCACATGGCAAAAGGAGCAAGAGAGCTTTTATAAGGGCACTAATCCCATTCATATGAGCTGATCACCTCCCAAAGGCCCCACCTCTGAATACTATCTTATTGGGAGTTAGGATTTCAACATATGAATTTGGGAGGGACACAGACCTTTGGTTCATCACAATATACACATAATACATGGAGCAGTATAGTAACAAAAAAAAAAAAAAAAAAGAGCTACATTAGTTTAGCTGATATTACATTATTAAAGTGCCAAATATCTTTTAGAACAAATAATTTTCTTACAATTCTGCCTTCTAGTTAAATGGAAAATAATTTATATTTGAGGGTAATTAGATTCACAGGGTTTTCCTTTCCCCAAGCATATTGGTCTCTCAGTTGAAGTTTTACATTATAGATTTCAAACTGGTTGATTCACATAATGGAAAAATCCAGATATAATACCGACCTCAGGTAAGACTTGATCCAGGGTTTCAAACACTATTTTCCCTTCATGTTTCAGCTGCTTTTCTTAATGCAAGTTCCACTCTCAGGTTTTACACTTTGGGCCAGCAGATTAAGGCTCCCTCTTCATGGTGGTGGGTCAGGCTTCACAGCTTCATTTTACACCATCTAAAAAGAAGGCGGCAGTCCCACGAGCGAGAGAGTTGATTTATTTTTCTCTTAAGCCCTAGAAAATATTTGGCTCTTCATCGAGTCATATGCCCATCCCTGAACCCCTCAATTCAGCCAGAGGATTGGCTATATAATTTGCTTTAGCTCTTCAAGGCTTACTCTGGACTAGTTCTGGGGTCAATCCCCTTTAACTTATAGATCTAAAATTGGGAAGCAGTGATTCCTCAAGGAAAGTTAGGAATATAATTCCAGAAGATGGGGGAATGGATGCTAGGGGGGACCAAATATGTTTTTAGACCAATTCTGTTAATCTGTCTGCTGCACTTAGTAGTTCTCATTATTTCACAAGTCATCTCCCCAGCAACCCCCCCACATTGCCCCCTGCCATCCGAAGACCTCCCCAGCCAATTTTATCACAGAACTTTTACTATAGACGTGTTTCCTTTACCTGGTATTGCTGAAAACTCTTAACAAGTGCCTAGGTAGATACTGTGGTGAACCAACACCCACAAAGCAGGTCTCAGCCAAGGCCAATGCCAGGTGTGTGGACAGCCCACTGTTTCTTAGAGAGGGCTCCCAGCCAGTCCCTATCATTCAATCAAAACCTCTCTCAATCATGGGGACTCTAGGGCCAGATTGTTGTCACTGCAAGTAGGTTAGCAGTTCATTCCTTAAGCAAAGGAAAGGGGCTGTGTTTGAGCACCTCCTGTGTACCAACCAAATGCCATGTTCATATCATGTCTTCCTACAACCATCTACGAGGTGGGTTTTATTATCCCACTTCAAAGATCAGGAAGTGGAAACTCTGGAAGGTGAAGCAGCTTGCCCCAAGCACATCTCCGTAAGAGGCCGAACACACATTCACTGACATGTCTCATTCCAAAGCCTGTGCTTTGCATCAGCCAAAGTGAGCCCCCCAGAAAATCAATGAATATGTATTTACTTAAAATCTATTGTACGTCAAGAAATATGCTCAACGTTATTTACATATGAGTAAATATAGAGCATTTCCCCTTTTCCCCAGGAATGAATGAATGGAAGAGGAAAAATGAGAAAGCAGGAAAGATAAAACCCTTGTGTAATGAGAAGAGCCTTAGTCATCCCAGGGGCCCACACAGTACCTAGAAATCATCACCAACGTGTAATAATGAGAGCATCTGCAGGAATGGTGAAGAAGTTAGGGCAAGAGTCCTTTAGGCAGTGACACCGAGTCCCCAGAGAAGTAAGTGGTGGCTGGGGCAGCCCTGTGGCAACAGTGGGAATCAAAAGCAGCATTTGACAACGAAGGTGAGCGGGCAGTGTGCACGCCAGTCCCATCACAGGGGGTCTCGGCTCTGCCTCCAGGTTGGTGGGCCCTAAAGGAATTCCTGCTAGAGAAAGATGGTGCAGCAATACACATAGGCTTTGCTGAAATTCAAATTCTGCATCTGGAATAGAACAAACAGGAAGAGCATTTGCTCATTCCTGGGTTATCTTGAAAAGCTAACATAGCCATAACACTTGGGTGTATTCTTCACCTCATAGGGTAGGTATTACGTGGATTTCTTTCAGCTCTGGCAAGAATATCACCTTTAGGCACATCAAAAATGAGACACACCCTCTACGCACCTCAGTCTCCACCTGTCATCCTAAACCCAGGTAAACTTTGGACAGGTTGTGAGTTAAATCATTCCTTTGCCCATGATCCATGATATATGGCAGGACGACACAAAAGCAAATAGCTAGTTTTCTCTGTTCTGTGTCGAGATGACAGTCAACTGTGTGCGATCTGGCTTGTTGTGCAGACAGCCTAGAGCAGAAGTCCTCGGATTGGGTTCTGCAGAGAACTAGGCCTGAGAGAGGGTCACAAAAGCCACAAAAGAGACCGGGGGATGCCTGTGTATGCACCCCCCACCCCTTCTCCCTGGCACCTCCCCTGCACCTGCTTCTACTATTGGAGCTCTATGTGAGATTGTATCTGCGAATATTTCACTACAAAAGGTTCACAAGCCGTAGTCCTAGATAGAAACACCTATCTCTGCCTCTGAAATGCCTGAGTTATGCTCAGAATGACAGCTCCTAAGACAATATGGAAGTCAACACTCTAGAGCCGTGGTCCCCAACCTTTTTTGGCACCAGGGGCTGGTTTCATAGAAGACAATTTTTCCACAGACAGAGGGATTGGGGGGCGGGGGGATGATTCAGGTGATAATGGGAGCGATGGGGAATGGCAGATGAAGCTTTACTGGTTTGCCCACTGCTCACTTCCTGCTATGCAGCCCAGTTTCTAACAGGTCACAGACCAGTACCGGTCCATGGCCCAGGGGTTGGTGACCCTTGCTCTAGAGGATGCCAGCTACTGGGGGCAAGTGCCCCCTGAATTTGCATGGGAACCAGTTGCTTGGTATATAATAGTGCTGGGCATGACATCCAGAAAACAGAATTTCCAGAACTTTCGTGAAGCCCGTCCATCTTGTTCTGAGACACCTCCCTCCTCAATTATTCAATCCTTTTACTAATTCACCTGCCCCCAACAAGAATCTCTAGTGAGTTCTAAGTAAAGCATCAGGGCCTTAAGCCTTTGGATTGTCGATCCCTGGGTTGGGAAGATCCCCTGAAGGAGGGCATGGCAACCCACTCCAGTACTCTTGCCTGGAGAATCCCCATGGACAGAGGAGCCTGGTGGGCCACAAAGAGTCAG
Source organism: Cervus canadensis (assembly GCF_019320065.1). Taxonomy (NCBI): domain Eukaryota; kingdom Metazoa; phylum Chordata; class Mammalia; order Artiodactyla; family Cervidae; genus Cervus; species Cervus canadensis. The sequence goes on from NC_057415.1 coordinate 23,777,357, forward strand.
ACATGACTGAGCACATCCCGACTAGTGGGGCGGCAGATAAAATCTATTTTCCACCTGACCTCCCACCTACAAGTATTGGAAAATGCATTTAAGAGAGAGTGAGAAACTTTTGCTATATTTTGAGGTAATTTCAGCTATTCTGAGAAATGACATGACAGTTCTAAATTTGATTGGATGTAAAGTGAAACACCCAGTTTAGTTCTGTCCATTTAAAGAAAATTATGTATGAATGTCTGAAACATATACATATAATACCTAAATGTATATAACCAAACCAGTACTTCATCATTGGAGAAAACAGCCAGTCAGGTTTTAGTTGGTATTTTTACGTTTTTTTCAACAACTTACATGATACCCCTCTCCAAATTCCTCTCCTGTTCCTATTAATGTGTGGGAACCTGCAGGTTGATATCTTGGCCTAAATCTCCCCTGGTCTTATAAGGATCGAATAACAAAGCCTCTCACCTCCTTAGGAGAGCTATTTTGAGGTATGATAAAAAGTTGCTATTGTGCTTTTAGCCTCTGACAATTGAAAAATGTAAGAAACTGGACAAAGGAGAAAGATTCTGCAAAAATTTTCTGTACAAATCAGGTGGTAAAATGTCTTTGCTATTGTTGATGGTTATACACTAACAAGGGTTAAAAATATTCTGCTAGGAAAATAGAATTCCAGGGCCATATCCAAAAAGATATACAATGTGCTATTGAATTTTAAGCATTCATTATCATTGATGGAGGGAAACATAATTAGAAGCTTCCATTTTGATGACAAGCATTTTCCTTTCTCACTGAACCCAAAGTTACTAATGTTTAGGCCTCTGTCTCCTGCATTGCAGGCATATTCTTTACCCATTGAGCTATGTGGGAAGCCCCAGGCCTCTGTCATTGAGTCTTTGGGGGAAGGTTTTATTTCTTCTGTATAAAGAGGGTAAAGTGGTGGCAGTTTTACTTGGGGGGGGGGGGGAATGTACAGTGGGCTCTATCCAAGGGCCTGTGGACAGCCTAGGGTGGGCATTTATAGACACCATGGAGTAGATCTGTGGATGTAAAAGACTATGTTAGCATGTGGGGCCTGAATTTGTACCAGTTCAATAATCTGTCTTTTGGAGTCATTTGGGGAATGAATTTTACCAGCAATTCTTCCTTAAGTGAAAAGAATCATTAAGTCATTTCCTTTCGAGCACATGACATCTTTAATGTTTCTTACGGGCCATTTGTGAAGTGAAATATTATCAGTGCTCACACGGTAGTTTTCCGAAAATAGAAGGCCTTGTAGACGGATTTCACAAGGGCCATGCCTCACTTGGCTGTGCTGGGCTGATGGGCTCGTTCTGGTCCCACACAACCCACCCCAAAGCAAGAGCTAGCCCTCGACCATACAAGCATTCACCCATCAACTCCTAGGTTTCCAGAACCTCTCATCCCCATTGCAAAATTTGCCTGTGCACCTCAAACTAGAGAGAGAGCGTGTGGTGAAGATACTAGAAGTGGACAGTAACAGAAGGGCTTGCAGCAGCCAATGGGAGTGAGATGCTTTTGACATGAGTTCTCACAGTCCATGCTTGCTCACATGCGGCAGTCACCTTTGGAAGCTTCCTGCACCCCATGGCTCCCTCACTGTCCCCTGTACCGGTCTAGCCAAACAATAGAATTTAAGAGTGCCAAATATTATACACAATGGATTAAGGTGCTTTTATGAAAATGATAGATCCATTCCAGTTACACTACACCAGATGCAAATCTTGGAGCCTGGAGGGCCTTTTGGATCAACCCCTCAAGATCACTTATTTTTGCAACTGGGGAAACTGAGACCCAGAGAAAGAAAGTCAGTTGGCCAGAGTCACACAGGAAGTTTAGTGAGAGAAGTGAGACCCAGCTCCATGGCTCCTACTCTCCCTCCAGGACCAGAGAGGCTTTTCCTCTCTTACAATCTCATTTCCCAAGTTTACTCTCTGACCTGATGACTTATACGTTTGTCCTCGGGGCAGGTAAGATGGTAGCTTTTTCTGAAAGTAAACTTCTTGGAAACATGTTGCTGAGGTGGTAGAACAGTGAACTGAGATGTTTTCTCCTTCCTCTCATGTACACACACAAACCCCCTCACCCCATTCTGTTCCAATACCACACAGGTAGCCAGGGACTCCATGTACTTTGTTAATCACAGGGGCATATGCCGGGGGGAAAGAGCTGAAGCTACTTAAACTTACTGGCTCTTATCTTTTATCAGAGCTTGTATTCCTTACAGTGATTATGCTAGAAGACCTGGAGGGACTGGGAAGAAGGGAGGTCTTTGAGGGCCAGCAGAGATAGACGACGAGGAAGAAAATTCCCCGAGACTGGAAAAGAGAAACAGAATGGGTGGGTCTTTAAACTAGCTAGGGACAAATGTCTTGCTGCATAGCAGGACTTCTGTGAGTTTGCAAGACCTCACAGGTGAGGACCACGTGGGTACACAGGAGGCTGGACCTTGGAGCTCCAAGCCCCAGCAAAGATGCCTGTGCCCTAACGGTGACACAGAAGCAGCAGAGCCCCAGGGCCTAAAGGAACTATATGAGCTGGATACTGTGGGCTTCAGGGCTACCCAGTATAGACTGTCACCCACCCCAGAGGCTTATCTGATACACTAAGATCCAATAGGGGAGTCCTCAGTTCAGTTCAGTCGCTCAGTCGTGTCCGACTCTTTGCGACCCCATGAATCGCAGCACGCCAGACCTCCCTGTCCATCACCAACTCCTGGAGTTTACTCAAATTCATGGCCATCAAGTTGGTGATGCCATCCAGCCATCTCATCCTCTGTTGTCCCCTTCTCCTCCTGCCCCCAATCCCTCGAAGCATCAGGGTCTTTTCCAATGAGTCATCTCTTCGCATGAGGTGACCAAAGTATTGGAGTTTCAGCTTCAGCCCTTCCCATGAACACTCAGGACTGATCTCCTTTAGGATGGACTGGTTGGATCTCCTTGCTGTCCAAGGGACTCTCAAGAGTCTTCTCCAACACCATAGTTCTAGTAGTTACAAATAAGTTTCCTGTGGCCCAGGGTGATGGTGGCTCAAAATCAGATATTAACAGACTTTTAAAAAAAAGAGAGATGAGATTATTTTAACACACTGCAGATGGTGACTGCAGCCATGAAATTAAAAGATGCTTGTTCCTTGGAAGAAAATCTATGACAAACCTAGACAGGATATTAAAAAGCAGAGAGATTACTTTGCTAGCAAAGGTCCGTCTAGTCAAGGCTATGGTTTTTCCAGTGGTCATGTATGGATGTGAGAGTTGGGCTGTGAAGAAAGCTGAGTGCCGAAGAATTGATGCTTTTGAATTGTGGTGTTGGAGAAGACTCTTGAGAGTCCCTTGGACTGCAAGGAGATCCAACCAGTCCATCCTAAAGGAGATCAGTCCTGGGTGTTCATTGGAAGGACTGATGCTGAAGCTCCAATACTTTAGCCACCTGATGCGAAGAGCTGACTCATTGTAAAAGATCCTGATGCTGGGCAAGACTGAAGACAGGAGGGGAAGGGGATGAACTGGTTGGATGGCATCACCAATGCGATGGACATGAGTTTGAGCAGGTTCTTGGAGTTGGTGATGGACACAGGGAAGCCTGGCGTGCTGCAGTCTATGGGGTCGCAAAGAGTGGGACACGACTGAGCAACTGAACTGAGCTCGGGCTACACATAACTTAATTTTGAGATAAAAAAAAAAACAAAAAACAAACACCGCAAACCCATGCGTTCTTCATTTGGGCTGATGAAGACAGGAGCCCCGGGGTTACTTAGAAGCTGTGGCTGTTTCTAGATTTTCAGTTCTGCTGCCGCTTCTGCTCTCAGCTCAGGTCAGGTCAACAGACTCGAGGGGATACTTAGCATGTTTGGGGCACTTTGCTCTGTTCCATGAGAAAGTCTAATGCATACACACGCACACACACGCTCCCGCAAGGAGCTCCCAGCCTACTGAAGAGTACAGGCAAAACAAGGTACGTGATGAAAAAATCATATTGCTAATTCTCTTTCCCTCATACCCACTGTAGGACCCTCGTCCAGGCCTAAAATACACCAATCAGTCAGGTCAATCCCACACAGTGAGGGGCAGTCATGTGAACTCTGGATTTTGAAAACAAGGAGCTAGGTTCTAATCCTTTCCTAAGTGGATGTCATATTTGAGTTAGAGGTCTGATTGACAATATGCTTACAAATGCAGTATAAAAAACAGTTTTCAAAAAGTAAAAAATGAGAAAAAATACTGTTCCAAAGAAAGAATAAGTACACAAAACAAGTAACATACAGAATAAGTATATAAAACTGAGAATTGAATGGAGAGGATAGAGAATAAGGAAGTAGAAAGGGAAAATAAAGCCTATTTAGTCAATGAATTTAAACACAAAAGAAGAGAAACTGGACAGGGGTTGAAATTAACAGTATTAATAAATTCCAGTGTGACTATTGATGATGTGATAATATTTAGGATATGAAATTATTTAAAAGAAGAACCAATTAAGTTAATCATAAATGCTAGCCAGAAAACAGGCATGTCATCCTCTAGAAGAGTAAAATAGTAAATTCAGGGTAGAGGTAGAAGGAAGTTAATGGACATTTGCAGGGGAGAAGTACTAAATAAGTGAGCTGAAAAAATCATATGCCAATGGATCCCTCCCCCAAAGTCACTATATTATTTACCTAGGAATCAATATAAACTGTTTTGAACTGCAGCCTCTGAGGAGATTCATGTAACAAATAGGTCATTTCCATGATTTGCCTGACAAAATTAGTCAGTTCTTAACTCAGAATGAAAAAATGATTAGATCTGCTTCCAAGAGTTTGGCTTATTTGTTATTGGGTCAGTGGTTTGATATTGGATCAAAGCCACAATTACATATTGATTCTTAAGCATAATTTTGTATTGAAATGAAAACAAAGTGTATCTGCAGTCATTCAGTCAAAAAAAAGTACAGTGTAAGAATCAATTGTTATCTGTGTTTGTTATTTTCCAATGCATCAAATTTGCCAGTCCCAGGATCTTAGGGGAAAAAAGCTAATTCTCCTGTGTAGCTTATTGGATCTTATAGCCCATATTGGGGAACTGATTTAACTGTATGAGAATAATCATATTTTAAGTAATTTAAATATTTCTTTTCCATTTATAAAAGCAAAGTATATAAAATACAGAAAAAAAGGAAAAAAAACATTCATTGGTCAATCATTCAAAGCAACCCACTGCTAATAATGTGATGTATGTCCTAGAATTTTCTATGCATATTTTATTTCATAGTTGGGATCATACTCTCTTTCATATATGGCTTCACTTACTTATCTTAATAATAAAGAGCATTTAAAAATACTTTTTAAAAATAAGATGCCTAAATCTAAAATGCCATGCACTTGAAAGTTTTCATCTCTCAGTTTCTGCAGTAAGACTTTACCATCATCTTTAACAGGAAGTAAAATTCAGTATCAAACCTGACTAAAATTAGAGACTAGTTGGAGGGTCTCAGCCAGCAAAATCAGCAGATTCTAAAACCTCTCCAATTTCTGTGCCTTGCCAAGCGGCTGAAGTGGAGAGGCAACTTGACTATTGCCTTCTGACGCTAATTAATGTTTAATACTGAGCAGCAAACGTGCGCTTCCTCTTGTAAGTTCTCATTAAGTTCCTTTTGAATCAGTTAACACTCTGTTTATAAAGATGTGGATATTTTCTCTAATTACTGTAATTTTGGCTACTGCTGTAAAAAATCAGTGCTCCGTGTCACGCTGTCAGAGATCATTACAGATGCGAATGTACTTCTCCCCTCCCTCCCCTGGAAAGGATCCAGTTATCTCTGGAAATTAAATGCCTTAAAAGGTTCAGTAAAGGAAAAATCCAGACATAGCATGTCTCTCGTCAAGCCATTCCAGAAGAAAACCAGGATGTATTCATCAGGGTGATGAAATGTGGACTGTTTAAAGAAAAAGGGTATAGATGCCGAGTTCTCTTACTTATCATAAATTTCATTATTGTAAAATCCAATTCATCCTGCCCAACAAGAATAAACTGAGATGATTTATGCTCTCAGAAGCACATTTCCCCCTCCTGGTATTTCCTTCTGTGTGGAGAGCTATCTGTAAGGGTATAAAGTCTGGCCCCTCCTCCCCATTGGGGTACCCCTGCCCTGGGGTGGAAGTTTCACCATTATTGAGTTTAGAAGATGACCTGGGCATGCATGGCTCAGCTACTTTCTCCTTCCTTCCCTGTGGGAGCCAGATACCACAAGAAATGTGTGTTCTAGTCTCTTCTTTCTTGGTGGGGAAGGACTGAGGTTTTCTAGCTATCTGTGACTGAGTAGGTTAAGTCCATCTAAGTCTATGGCTCAGCATTAGTGGCTCCAATTAAGCCACATCCTCGAACTCAGCCTTTAGAAGTAACAAAGGACCCTCCATCTCTGACACCTTCTCACTGTCTTAATCAATTCAGAACACTTGGATGGCTAAAACAGGTGCTATTTACCACTAAACACAAAGAAGCTGGTGATTCAAAAACAAAGTGAAGCAAAAACATCACTCTGTTTTAGAGTTGTGCTGTTTTCCTTTCAGTTATTATAGGCAGCATCAGAAAGATATGCTATAAGGGTTTATTAAATTGAGAAAAATATGTCCGACTAGAAAGGCATGTTCCAGGAGTTCAGAGGATGGCCTCGGGGGCCAAGGTGAGTTTTATAGAGGAGTACCTAGTCTGTGTCTGGGATATACCTAGAGGGGGTTGAATGAAGGTGAAAATACAAATGAGCATTAAGGGCAGGTGGGAATTAGGCAGGTTTCTTATGCTTCAAATAGAACTGAAACAGAGAAAACCATAGGTATGCACAGGTATGTTTTAATGTATCCTTCCTTTGTCTCACATTTTAAGTCCCAGAATTCTAAGATATAACGCTAAAAGTATTTTGAGGATAGAGGATCCAGAAAAATGGGATATAAGAAATTTCTAGAAACTATAATAATTCATAAGTAATTATATATGCCACCTAGCATTATGTCATGGTAAATGTGCAAAAATTGCATTTATTTTTATTGGTGTTTAATAATCTCTCTATTCATGACCAAACATGGGGCTTGTGAATGTGTTAGTGTGAAGAAAGGCGGCTCTTTATCTCATCTACTGTGCATTTCAAATCTAAATATTTTCCTTTCCCCCCAATTCCTTTCATAATTACGTGCCTTTGCCTGTGCCAATAAAAGGGGAGAGAGCAAAACAGACAAGTATTTGTTGCATCAGAGTAGTTTCTAACACAGAAAGAACTGTTTCATTTCACTCATTACAGCTAACTGAGAGCTGTAAGCATTAGTGATGCTAGTTCACCATGATGTCAATTCAGCTGTCTTCCCAATTCCCAGGACTTTGGAAATGCTGAATCTGCAGCTGCTGTGACAGTTTTTTCACAAAAAAAAAAAATTTAAGGCCTCCAGCATCTTTATCTTAGAAAAACCAAATATGTACATGCTGTGCTTTTATTTCATTAAGTTTCATTTGAAACAGATGACATTTCTGTGGATTTTTCTAAGAAAAATAGTTTCTCTATCTGCTTTGATTTGTGATCATTTTAAAATGCTCAGCATTACCAAGAGCACTTAATCTCTGAGTCAAGTACTTCTGCTGATAGAACACCAATGCCCCCTACTGATAAGTTTCCCAAAACCTTTCTATGCACAATGAGAACAGAACCCCCTCACTTAAAACAAGCATACTTCACCGGCCTTGTCTGAAAAGGACCAGTGCTTCTTGGACCACCTGTGTCTGCTTTATTAGCCTGTCACTAGTGTAATTTCCTCTATTAGTCTTTACTAAAGCAGCTACAAGTTATTTCATGCTTGGCTGGCTGTATTAGAAAAACAATTTTAAAGGTATCAGCAGAGCTTTATACCTGATAAAATGTGAACCAGAACTAACATTTGATTATAGTAGTGTAATTCATGTTACATTATGTTTATATTTAATGGGAAAAGTCCTTCTGAATACCTTCCTATTTGTCTTCCTGTGTCTTCAGTATTTATAGAATTCAGGCATAAACAGACTTTAATACCTAATGCTCCAGATTTACAGGAATCCCTTCTAATGTCATCTCCATAAAATAATTGCTTGGTTTTCCCTAGTGATGGAGAACACACTACCTGTCAAAACAACCTGTTGCATCTTTGAACAATTCTGGCAGAAAGTTCATGGAAAAACTTTTCAGCTTTCAAAATATTGGGCAATTTCTTCCCTTCCTTTGCAGTAACAACTCTAATTCTTCTTCAATATTTGAACAGAAAGATTATGCCCTTCTTCTGGCATTCTTCTCTTCCTCAGGAAGAGTGATGTCAGATGTTAGAGAAAAGGCAAATGTTTCTATAAATGTGAGGTCAAAGGGGCAAGGATTTAGGACAGGATGCCCAGGTGGCACAGTGGTTAAGAATCTGCCTGCCAGAGCAAGAGACACAAGCGCCGTGGGTTCAATCCCTGGTTTGGGAAGGTCCCCTGGAAGGAAATGACAACCAACTCCAGTATTCAAGCCTAAAAACTTCCATGAACGTGGGACACTGGAGGGCTATGGTCCATGGGGTCTCAAATCAGACACAACTGAGCAAGCATGTATGCCAGAAGAGTATAAAATTCCTATTTTCAAATTAGGTACTAATTGTTACTTCCTCGCTCTCTCTCATACACACCCCTCATGGTTACCACATTACACTTTTAAAATGGTCTTCTTTACTCTCTGTGATATGGTCAACAATCTTTTTCCAGGCTCCATACAGCACAGAAATCTTTCCAGAACTTTAATCTGATCACATCTTTATTTTCAGCTCTTTAAAGGATCCTCTTACTATCAAAATAAAGTCTCAAATCCTAGGTCAAAAAAAAAAAAAAAAGGTCATCTTTGAACTTAGTACAGGAAGCAAGAGACCAATTCAACTTCTGTGTTAGTGTGATTTGAATGTTTCCAAGAAGATCCAGTCTCAAGGCTACCTTCACAAATGCCTGGAAATTGTTAGACCTCCCTGCTCAGTCCATGTATTCTTAAGCAAGCAGCGTTAGATGAGGGTTTCCAACAAGGCTGAGAAATCAGTGAACTTAGACTGAGGCTTTTTAAGCAGCAAATGTCTCACAAGACCAATTGGACCTTTGTAAGAAGTCTGTCATCCCATTAAGTTCAGGCCCTTCTCTTCGGGCAGACGCAAAATCAAGATTGCTAGTGCTCTCTGTATAACTCCCTTTTATTTGCAGCCTTAATTTTGCTGTCTAGGAAGCCAATCATGAAGGGTATTGCCATCTTTTATTTAATTATAAAACAAGCAAGAAAAGTATCATATATTAACACATAGACATGGAATCTAGAAAAATGGTACTGAGGAACTTTGAACTTACTTGCAGGGCGGGAGAGGGTGGGATGGATTGGGAGATGTGATTGACATTTATGCGTTATCTTGTGTACAACAGAGAGCTCAGCTCTGTGCAGGCTCCACCAGCACCTTCGTGTGGCCTTTTTATGTGCCTTGGGCTTCTTGATTTGGGAGTGGAAGCATTACAGGAAGAAACACTGAGACAGACCCAGGTAGACGCTGCAAGGCTGCTTCTGACCTGACTGACCTCCCCTTCATCACGCTTCTTCCCTGAAACAGGCCAAGAAACACTCACGTGACAGGTGCTCTTCCTACACCCAGAGAAAAAGAGCATCCTTCTTCTCTGAAGACAAGGGCAGCTGAGAAGAATCTTAACAGGTCTTGCTCAGTTTCTCCCAGTTTCCGGCAATCACCTCATACTTCTTAACCTGTCAGATTCCTCTCCAGTTGTGCAGCTCACCAAGCCCTAGCATACAATACTCAAGGCTGTTTCTTTGGGTCTTCATTTCCTTATGAAGGCTCTCATGTCACATTAAACTTATATTAAATAAATCTGTGTCACCTTCTCATTCTGTTGGTCAAGGAAAACTACCTTCAAGAGCAGGATAATTCAGCTCCATTTCTTAGTGAGAAAAGCAGCAAAGAGTCTGCTGTTAACGGTTAATCTGCCATAGTTGTTTAGTTAGAGAAGGAATGGCTTGAGGGGGTTGGGGTGGGCAAAAACGGGTGGAGAGGGTCAATAAGCACAAACTTCAGCTGCAAAATAAATAAGTCCTGGGGATGTAATGTACAACATGGAGACTACCATTAACAATTCTGTACTGCATATTTGCAAGTTGCTAAAGGAGTAAATCTTAGAAGTCCTTTTCACAAGAAAAAAATTTTCTAACTACATGTAGTGGAAGATGTGATCGTTTCAGTGTATACAAATATTGAATCGTTATTTATTCACCTAAAACTAATGTCAAATGCCAATTATACTTCAATTTTTTAAAAAAAAATTTCTTGCTCTCAATTGCTTACTATTGTAATAGGTACTGTTTTCTTTCTGTGGTGCTTCACAGTTCCCATTTCTTCAATCATTGCCCCTTTGACAAGGTGTTAGATTCCTTATTGTGCTTCTTTTAAAGTTTTTTAGTCTATAGCTGCCTTGATGCAAGTGCAGCATCACATCAGAGCAAAATATTCTAAATACGCACTGATCAGCCCAGAGAAAAGCAGCACTGCCAGTGCCTTATCGGGCTCCTCTGCTGGGTCAGCGGTAAAGAACCTGCCTGCCAACGCAGGAGACATGGGTTTGATCCCTGGGTTGGAAGATGCCCTGGAAAAGAAATGGCAACCCATTCTCTTGCCTGGAGAATCCCATGAACAGAGGAGCCTGGTGGGCTACATAGTCCCTAGGGTTTCAAAGAGTCTGACACAACATTTTGACAGTATAAACTGCCTATAAATTCTAGAATTGTTAAGAGATCCCGGGAAGAACAAATTTGTAGAGATGACTCTGTAATCTATCCCATAACATGAGTTAAGTGTTCACTACATACCGGGAACTGTAGGTAAATAGAACTTAGTCACTTCCTTGAGAAACTCACAGTTTAGTGGTAAAGATTGTCATGCAAAACAAGTAATTGCTGCTCTGTTTTACACTATAGGTGAGGCTCTAAGAGAATACAAAAGAGAAAGTTTCAAATGCCTCCTACAGGAAACAAGGAATTTTGCCTTAAAGAATTTCATCAGGAAAAAAAAAAGGTAGAAAACAATCAAAGTAAAAAGAAAAACATATGAATAGGCACAAAAGTACAACAGAAGCAAGATATACATAGGTAATCTTACTTTTAGTAGAGATGGATGGTTACTTGCAGGAAAAACTATGAGATGGGATTGAAAAGGTAGGGGAGAGCATTTCAGCTCATCAAGAGCTTGGGTGACATGGTAAAGAGTTGGGATTATTATTCTCTAGAAAAGGAAATCAGTAGAATTGAGTTTGAGAAAAAGTGCTGCAGTGGCAGTGTGGTATTAAGGGAATATAACTGACCAGACTTGGAGTCTGCCTAAACGTGGAGGAGGAAAGAAAAAGAAGGAAGATTCAGGTGCAGTGCTTCATTTTCTGGCTTGTATGAGGGGTGGTATGATTTTTCAGAGAAGGAAATACTGCAAGAAGAGGTTTCAGGAGGTGGAGGGAGAAGAGTTGTGATCCATATGGAAAACTGAGTGTAAGATGCCTAGGAAACATCTAGGCAAAGGTATTGAGTATGGATATAGAAATAAAGGTTTAGAATTCAAGAGAGAGATCTGGGTTAGAGTTTCTGTGAATAGTCAAAGTATAGGTGGTAAAAGAAACCATTAGAGAAGTTGAGAAGAAACTAAAGTCCAGAGCTCAAGAAAAGGGTGTGCAAGAAATAAAAGATCTCAGCATGGAAGAGGCAGTTGAAACTCTGGGAGTACGTAAGACCCTACCACCTGAAACAATGAGGAGAAAGTACAGAGTCACTGGTAGAATGAGATGTGTGCTTGAAAAGCAGTGACAAAAGAGACTTGAAATGGAACTTTGAGACCAGGAAAATCACCACAAAAGGAAGGAAACCTAGGAAAGAGAGAAAATCAAGAATAAAAAACTGACCGGGAATTTCAAATGCTGCAGAGGGGTACGATTACACCAGTCCTATAAGGTTAGGACTGAAAAGTGTTGAATGAGTTTTTTAATTAGGAAGTCATTGATGATTCAAATGAGGCCAACTTGAGGAGAGTGGCTGGAGCAGATGAAGTTAACCCCTCAGCAGCCCTGCACTGTAGAAAAGTAGAAAGATTGGATGGTAGCGAAAGGCAGTAATACAATGAAGGGAGTTTTGTTTTTTTGGTCTGTGTTTTTAATGTTTAAGATGTCCTTAGAAGTGGTGAAGATGGAGAGGTTCAGGATGCAGAAAGAGGAAAAATAATGGAGAAGTGTTTTCAAGAAAGACAAATTAGCTAACAGCTACAAGAGGAAAGGCTTCTTTTTCTAAGTCTTGCAATTCTGTTAAGTTACATTTATGCCCTTCTCATATCCACCACCCAATATTTGAGCAATAGATTATTTTTGACCCAAGTATTAGGTCAAAATTAGGTCCTGTTTTCTGTTTCTATGAAATTTCTTGGAGTTAAATTCCGTCTCTCATTTCAGACCACTGAGGACTTTCTGGCTTTGTTAGAGGAAGCAGACTGACTGAAACCACCCACCCTGGCCAGGCACCATAGTAACCATTTACACGAGTTATTTTATGACAGGAGGTCCTAGTAAGGAACGTGGAACTAACAAACCACCGCCAACTGGAAGAATTTGGGAAAGGTCAAAAGGAGATACCATGTGTCTCACAACCTCCCAGAATCCTCACTGGCATCCATCTTGGCCAATGCATGCACCACCAGGAAAGACCTTGAGTCAGAATGACTGGCCAAAGACAACCCAGAAACTAATCCCGTCACCATAAAACCCTGGACTGTGAGCCACGTGGCACAGCAGTTCTCCTGGGTTTCCTTACCTACTGCTCTCCTCCCGGGAACCCTTTCCCAATAACGTCTCTTGCTTTGTCAGCATGTGTGTCTCCTCAGACAACTCATTTCCGAGTGTTAGACAAGAATCTACTCTTGGGCCCTGGAAGGGGTCCCCCTGCCTGCAACAGATTCAGATTTTTTTTGTTTCTGTGTGTATGCTATCCCTTCAAAGTTCACATTCATCATTTACAGATTTGGTACGGCTGACTTCTAACCCATTGACACAAGAATGAGAAATGCACACACCTGGATTTTTCCATTAATATTACTACTGACTCATTAATAAGCTCATTTAGTTCATCCAATATTCTATATACCTATCATTCAGTACACATTTCTGTCTTGTCCTTCAGATTTCTTAAGGTCAACTTTTGACAGATTCCTGGATGTAGCCTAGACAGATCATAAATAACTCATATCCCTCCCTCCTATGCCAATCCAGTAACTCCATTAAAGAATGAAGTAAGATCAGCCTAAGATAACCTGACTCATCCTTAATGAACCCATCTGGCTCAGGGTGATCAGGGCTTCCTCTTCTAAAAGCAAAGAAAGTTGCCCTGTAATATTCTACAGTCATCCCCCAGGTAACTATAAAATTCAATCATCATCATTAGCAATACTTTTAAGTCTGTTGACTTCATTTTTTGAAATTTGGAAATAATGTTTGCCCATATCTAACCTTCCTGTTTCTCTTTTACTCTCAGTGATTTCTTAACACTTATTTGCAAGTTTCTCAGTGTCCTGGATGTGATTTCTCTTGTAAAGCATATTTAAACTCATTTAAAGCAACTTTATTCTTTCTTCAATCCCACACTACATTTGGGATCAATGCCACTCTCACTTTTTCAATCTAAAGATCTTTTCTCTAGACCGAGAAAACAAATAAATATTAAATAATTCAGCTTCCTCAGTACCATCCATCAGTATCACAATCATCATTCTGTCTTGTTACATCAAATCTAATTGTAGCATTTTTTTAACCACCATTTACTTTGGATTTTAGATATCAGAACACACTATTAAAGAGATCGCCTGAAAAACAAATAGCATATATTACCACATATATATGAAATGTAAAATAATTGTACCTATTTCCAGGGCAGGACTAGAAAGACACAGGTATAGAGACATGGTGGGTGGGGGGAAGCAGAGGGTGGGACAAACTGAGAGGGTGGCATTGACATATTATATACACTATGATGTGCAAAACTGCTAGCTAGCAGGAAGTTGCTATATATCTGTATAGCTGGGTGCTCTGTAATGACCTAGAGGGGTGGGATGGGTGGGGGACGGGGAGGCTCAAGAGGAAGGGGAGATATACATATCTATATATCTACACACATGTGACGGATTCACACTGTTGCACAGCAGAAAATAACACAACATTGTAATGCAATTATACTCCAATTTTTAAAAAATTAATAAAATGGAAAGAAAACAAAAGAGAGAGATTCCCTGCCTTATATTGGTCTCCGTTAGCGCTCCTTCATTTTGTACACATTGCCAAATCTGGCCTCCTCAGAGAGCTCCCCATACAGCTCAGAGAGCTTCTTTCAGTTGTTTCTCCTCTTCTTTCTCATTACAACTTCACTTGTGAGAACTTCAGTCATCTAGACTGATTTCTCTTTTAGCTTCTCGTGTCTTAGACCCATGTCTGCTTCATCTTGAAATCTTTTCATTTATTTTCACGAGTTCATGTCTGACCAAACTCAACCTTTCCTTTCTTAGATACACTGAACTAAGTTACATGGCAGATTTTTCCTCCTACATTCACTTCAGGTAATTATTTTTAAATTATTTTTCATGGATTACAGCACATTGATCTGATAGGTTACCTATAAATAATCCTATGCCTTATAAGAATATCAAAATTAACTGAAAAGTTGATAAATATTGTGTATGAATTGTGGGGCAAGTGGAAAATGAAAGCCATGTGGCATAATAGGTACACAGAATCATATTTCTCAATTACTAATGTGACTTGAATTAACTATTACAAAGAGGTTATAACCAATAAAGTAATTGCTTTAGAGTACTTTAGATATATGACTGACTAGGACAATCATTTGTACATATCAAATCCCTATAATTTGGAGGTAATCTCATTTCTATGTTGACATACAATAAAATATACCTTTGATGTATTGAAAAACCATACTAAAGAAATACAAAAACCAGGAAATTGTATTCATCAAAAGATGTCAATGGGAGGGAAGTTCAAGAGGGAGTGGACAATTGTACACCTATGGCTGATTCATGTTGATGTTTGACAGAAAACAACAAAATTCTGTAAAGCAATTATCCTTAAGTTAAAAAATAAATTTTTGAAAGGTAGAAAGAAATACTGGAGAATATTTTTTATTTGTATCTATCTGATAAGAGATTAGTGTCCAGAGTTTATTAAAAACTACTTCAAGCCAGTAAAATGACAGTGCAAAAAAACACATAAATAGGCTGTGTGTGAACATACACACATATGTACCTACCTATATTTAAGGTACTCATACAGATGTGCAGAGAAATGAAAAATATAAAATTCAGGTAACAGTGGCCTCTTTGGAAGATCATCAGGTTGGGGCTGCAATAGGATCCAATAGATTGAGATTGGAGCACATACAGTTGACCCTTAACCAGTACAGGGTTAGGGAGCCAACTCACTGCACGGTTGAAAATCTGTGTGTAAATTATAATAGGTGCTCCATATCAGCACTTCCTCCATATCTACTGCTTTTGAGGATTCAACCTCATGGATCACGTAATGAAAAAAATTTGGGTTTAAGTGGACCCATGTAGTTCAAAACCAGACTGTTCAAGGGTCAAGGGTCAACTATATATGGGAAGTGTCTATGGCTTTAAATAATATGCTCACATAATCATGTGTTTAAACTATAATTCAATTAAATATATATAGTGAATTTACAATGTTGTGTTAATTTCAGGTGTATTGCAAAGTGATTGAGTTACTCATTTTTTTTTTCAGATTCTTATCCATTATAGGTTATTACAAGATACTGAATATATTCAGTAGTTACCTATGCTATACAATAAGCAGGTCTTTGTTGCTTATCTATTTATGTATAGTAATGTGCATTTTATATATAGAGTGTGTGCATATTGTCCCCAAACTCTTAATTTTACACATATCAAAAATACCAAACAATAAAAAACAATAAGAACCCACCGTGCTATGTGCTGACCCAGAGTATTTGGATAACTTATTCTGTTATCTCAAACAAGTTACTTTGCTTGTCTGAGCTTCACGTCCCTCATTGGTAAAGAAACTGGCTAATCTGTAAAGTGTCTTGCAATTCCCACAGTCTCTAATCCCATGATCCAGAGAAATAACAGTATGTAAACCAAGGATCTTCCCCAGTTAGTTTTCAATTTACACATGTTGACATAGGCTCAAAATATGAGAAAAGGGGCAAAGAATATTAAGCTGCTAAGTTATTTTAAATAAATGAGAAATTCAAACAAGGAAAGACTAAATAAAGAAGATTGTATTAGATTATTTGAAACTATAACCGTCTTACCCCTGGATCAAATAGCTACTTGTCTACAACCCTCCTAATCACCTCTCCCATATCCCTTTCAAAACTTTAAAAACAAGGGAAACTTTGTATAAACACTGAAATCTAAAGGAAAATGACATTCAGTGACAAAAATCTCAAATACTGCAAATGTGGTACTGATGGACTCAGAGGAAAGAAAAGGAAACTGAGGCTGGCTTATAAAACCTCTTGCCCATCCAGCAAAACTAGCAGCAGCATGTGAAGCAAGAAATAAAACTCGTTGGAAAAACACCATTGATATTCCTTAATTAGGACAGGAGCAGGCTTTCAGACATGCAGGATCAAACGACTTTGTTCTCTTTTCATCAATGCAAATCAATATATATGCAAATGATAATAGCACATTTATAGTGTTTACTATATGTCACTATATATAATTAGTTCACTGAATCTTCACATCACACTCTGTTGGTAAATACTTCTGTCTCAATTTTAAAGGTGAAAAAACAGGTATAGATAGTTTATGTGACTGTGCCCAGGGCCAGTGAGTGGCTGAGGCAGGATTTAAATCTGAGCTCTAGGTGGAGAAGGTGTGGAGAAAAAAGGAACCCTTCTACACTGTTGGTGGGAGTGTGAATTGGTACAACCACTATGAAGTATGGTATGGAGCTTCCTTAAAAAAGCTTTAAAAAAAAAACAAACCTAAAAATAGAGCTACCATATGATGTAGCTATCCCACTCCTAGGCATATATCTGGAGAAAACTGTAATTTAAAAGAATGCATGCACCCCAATGTTCATTGCAGCACTATTTACAATAGCCAGGACATGGAAAGAATCTTAATGTCCATCGACAGAAGAATGGATAAAGATGATGTGGTACATATATACAATGGAGTATTAGCCATAAAGAAGAACAAAATAGTGCCATCTGCAGAGATGTGGATGGACCTGGAAATTGTCATACAAAATGAAGTAAATCAGAAAGAGAAAAACAAATCTATCACTTATATGTGGAATCTAGAAAAATGGTACAGATGAACTTATCAGCAAAGCAGAAATAGTCACAGATGTACAGAAAAAATTTGTTTACCAAGTGGGGAATTGGGGGTGGGATGAATCAGGATATGGGATTGACATGTATACACTACTATGTATAAAATAGGTAACTAATGAGAACCTACTGTATAGCACAGGGAACTCTAATCAGTGCTCTGTGGTGACCTAAATGGGCAGGAAATCTATAAAGAGTGGATATATGTATAACTGATTCACTTTGCCATATAGCAGAAACTAACACAACATTGTAAAGCAACTATATTCCAGTAAAAATTAATTAAGAAATAAATCCAAGCTCTTGACTTCCAGAGTCTGGTCCACTTATCACTGAACTATATATACTGTCCCTCAACAGCAAAAGAAAGTAGTTGTGTCTAATGTCTATTGACACAATAATGATGCATTAAAAACGACTTCAAAATCCTATGGTATATAACATAAGCTCATAAGCTCATGAGTTTGTGGGATGGCTGTTTAGACCTTACTGGGTGGTTCTGGTCTTGGCTGGGCTCACTCATAGGTCTAAGAGCTGACCAGCTATTGTCTGAGGCTCACACATCCTGGGGTGACTTGGCTTTCCTCCAAGCAGTTCACGCGTCCCTCCAGCAGGCTGACCCAGGCACGTTCTCCTGGCAGATGTGCATGAGCAAAGAGGACACACAGTGCTTTTCACACTTCTGTTTGTAGTGTTTGCACGCATCCCCTGGGCCAAAGGAAGTCACTGTTCTTCAATAAGAGGAACAAGAGAAACGATGTGGAGACAGGGAGAGATGAATTGGGGCCTTTACTGTCATTCATTTGTCATGGTAACTGCTGAGAGGTTCTGAAAAAGAAGCTTTTGCTGCAGTAACAAGGCTTCCCCGCTTGCGTCAGGACTCTTCCCTGAGGCAGCTCTGAAGGGAGGGAAGGTCCAACAATATGCCACCTGGAGCCAGGCTCTTCAGACAACTGGATTCAGCAATCTGACCTCCAGGGAAGATTCTCCAACAAGACAGGGAAAACTCAAAGAAGCAACCCAAAGGCAACTGCAACTCCCTCTCATTCCTCCCCTCTCAGGCTTCTATATGACCTAACTGGGTACATACATCAAACTGTCCTTTACTGGGACCTCCGAGAGGAGGATGTTTACAGCCATCATAGGTAAAGGAAAGGAATCTAAAGAGATATTTATGTGAGAAAGTGTCTTCCATTTCTGCTGGGGTTTAGATTTATTACATGGCACTTACCAAGGCATTGCTTGTTGCTAATGGTTGTCTTAAGGCACTTGAGAGAACTATAGGTGTGGTGGTCTGTGGATTGACACCCATTGGCTGGAGTCTGGATCTCACCATTCTCCTCTGACTTTCATCCATTTGTTGTACAAGGACGCATGGAGCACCTACCAAATACCAGGCTCTGGGAGCACAATAGCTGTCCAGTGTTCACAATCCCCACGGACTTTTTAACCTCCTGCACTGACTCTTCATGGTCTCCCAGACCCAGAGTGCTCATTAGACTATATTCAGGAATTAAAATAGCATGATTATTGCTATTCTGTCTCCCATACCTCTCTCTCTCTATGAGTGAGTATAACCTCTTCTTCAATATATCCAGCTAAAAATATTTTTCCTGATCCCCAGAGAATAGAGACCCTGTCCTACTTCGTAGAAAGCAGAGAGCCTGTGCCTAGGAAGGGATGGGGCTAAGCCTGGATTAGCTGATACAGCAGTACTGATGGAAACTACTTTTGGACACAGTAAGAGGCTGATGATGTGAGGTATAAGGTGTCAGTTGGTGGGGCCCAAACCAGCACCCTGACTGCACACTCTATAGTTATAACATTCTGACCTTCACATTTTTCTGTCTTGAAAATGTGAAGACACCACTGAAATGATCTTTCACATCCTAGATTCGCTGCCTTCTACTGGCTGTTTCATGGGGTCAGAAGACAAGCATCAGTCAAGAATGAAAAGCTTATGGTGAACAATTATTAACTACTTAAGAATATAACTAACTTCCTGAACGCTTTCAGCTCAACATGCCTGGCTCAAATCAAATGCTCTAAATGTGTCTTCTAAAGTAATTTCACATCTCATTGAATAAATTTCCATTGACAAGGCATGCTCAGTCATAAGTCCCCTAGTATAATGGCAGAGTATTTAGAGTGCTAAATGATACAGATTATGCATTGTGCTGTGTTCAGAAAGTTTTTAAATGGAACAATCGTTTTCAAAAGGAACAAAAATCAACCCAAGAGGATAAAAGTGAGAAAAGGAGGCTTAGATTGCTTCGCAGAACCTCCAGTCAGGCATGGATATCCAGAGAGTGACAGTTTTTCATAAGAATCAGGAGATTAAAAGCTCTGAAAGCCTTTCTCCTATCATGTGTTTTAAAATAATTGTTCCTCTAATTCAAATCTCTAAGCAGCTTAATGCCTGTTCTTATCTTAGTTCAATTTAGAGAGAACATAAGAACAAAAATGCTGTATCTGCTCAGTGTCTGCTTCTCTAGATGAAATTGTTTAAGTAAACTCAAAGCTCTGGGCTTATGTGGTTGACCATGTAACTGGACATTCCTCCCAAAAACAAGGTAAAGAAAGCCTCTCCTAGGACAAGACTCAAATTGAAAAGTGGTCCTAGGATTGTTAGAGGGGTATAATAACCTTTTCCTAATGAAATATGTTTGGGAACAAATTAACCTAATATTAGAGGGGAGAAGAAAAAAACAGTCTTTGTTCCATTCAATGCCCTAAATTTAGTTGAATCACCATGATTGCATCAGTCAACACTCTAAGCTAACACAACTGGGGTCTTATCTGGGACAAGAGGTAGCCATCTTTACTGAAATTACTGCCTTTCTCCAGAATTCAAAGAAATGATCGATGAGCAAATGTCTGGTGATACCCCATGCTGGATTGCCTGTCATGTACCTCTCCTCTGGACAGGAAACTTTGGAACCCGAGTTTCCTTGTCTCAGGAATGTGGAGTACTTTGAAGGCACACAGACGTCATTCAAGCATGTACTGAAAACCTCATGGCAGTCTAACCTATTTCAGGACCCAAGTCACATATCTGAATAGGTGGTACCCCTTACGACATCAGGGGTAGCCTAGTTCCAGTCAACTGGTAATGACTGAGTGTTGTGTGGAAAATGATGTGAAGACCCAACTGGGTTCAGTAGGAAAGAGTCCCAAGAATAACTGGCGCTATCGGTCATAATTATGGCACATTTGGCACGATATTATCATTTCTAGTTCTGCTGACTTGAAACAACTGTTTTCCTCACATTTTCTCATTTCTTTAAAAACACAGGGAAAAGGAAGCCTGGTTGGGGATGGGGGCGGGTGGGTGGGTTTAAGTCCTCTGCATTTTGAAGCGAAGATGTTGGTCCTGTATTTGTGTTATTCTCTGACAATTTATTAGGTGCTTGTTATAAAATGGGGCAGGCAGTTCTGAACTACGGTCTCCAACATGGGAGTACTTGGATAAGTGGACCACTGGCCCATTCTGTTGTGGAGACAAGGGGAAGATGCACCTCCTGGAATCCCAAAGAGCAACAAAAGGTTTGGAAATGACCAGGTCTCTTCTCATCATCTGCTAAACAACAGGCACAGCTGCACTTGAGAACTGATGTTTCCTTCCTATCCCTCCTTTTCCATGTCGAGTACCATAGTGGACATTCGACACCTATTTATTGAGATAAGACAAGGGCAGAATTCATCTTGCCTAGAGATACCTAAAGATGTGCTAAACTGCCACAATTTAGGAAACATTTTTAAAACAGCCACATTCCTGGATTAGCACACAAAGGCTTTAAAAAAAAAACCAAAAAACTCACAGCACAATGCGAAGGACCTTTTTCTGTCTCTTCCTGTCTTCTCAATACATCCCCACAAATCTGCCTCAAAGAATTCTGAGGGGTAATTCTGTCCGGCCAGTTGTCCCTATCTCAACCACAATTAAAAGACAAGGACTCCACATCACCTCTCACCCTCGTATGTCCACACGGCTCCTGCATCTCTTAAGTGATCCCATCACCCACCTTCCTCAGCCCCTACATTTCTTCCCTATAGGTCTGTCATCAGTACAATCCTTTATCTTCTTACCCTTGTCTGAACAGTTTCTTCTTCTGTGAACTTGACTTTCTTAATATAATTGCTTCCTGCAGCCCTCCCAAGTGACCATGTTTTATTTCCCACACCCCTTGTGCTACTGGACTTAGGTCAGGTGTTGTTCTTGCTCCCCATTGTCTCTTGTAGACTCTTCTTAAAAGTCACTCAGCTTGTAATAATTAGAGAGATGCAAGTCAGAACTACAATGAGATACCACCTGGCACCAGTCGGAACGGTCGTCATTAAAAAACTACAAATAACAAATGCAGGAGAGGGTGTGGGGAAAAGGGAACCCTCCTACACTACTGGTGGGAATGCATATTGGTGTAGCCAGTCTGGAGAACAGTATGGAGGTTCCTCAAAAAACTAAAAATATAGTTTATATGATCCAGCAGGCTCAGACAGTAAAGAATCTGCCTGCAATGCAGGAGACCTGGGTTGAATCCCTGGGATGGGAAGATCCCCTGGAGGAGGGCATGGCAACCCACTCCAGTGTTCTTGCCTGGAGAATCCCCACAGACAGAGGAGCCTGGCCGGCTATAGTCTGTGAGGTCACACAAAGTGTCAGACATGATTGAGTGGCTAAGCACACAGAAGCACATATGATCCTGCAGTCCCACTCATGGACATATATCTGGACACAACTATAATTCAAAAAGATATATGCACCTCTATGTTCACAGCATCTCTATTTACAATAGACAAAACATGGAAACAACCTAAATGTTCATCGACACATGAATGGATAAAGAAGTTTGTGGTACATATGTAAAATGGAATATTTTTCAACCATAAAAGAGAATGAAATAATGCCATTTGCAACTACATGGATGGACCTAGAGATGATCAGATTAAGCTAAGTAAGTCAGAAAGAGAAAGACATGTCATATGATATCACTTACATGTGGAATCTAAAATATGACACAAATGAACCCGTCTATGAACCAGAAGGGGGAAAGGGAGGTGGGATGAATTGGAAGATTGGGATTGACATATATACAGTATTGATACTTGTATAAAACAGATAAGTAATGAGAATCTACTGTATAACACAGGGAACTGTACTCAATGCTCTGTGGTGACCTAAATGGAAATCCAAAACAGATGGGATAAATGTATGTGTATGACTGATTCACTTTGCCATACAGTAGAAACTAACACAATATTGTAAAGCAACTATACTCCAATAAAAACTTTATAAAAAAGAAATAAAATGTAGAGAATAGACTGGTGATTGCAAATGTGGAAGAGGGTTGGATTGAGAATTTAGAATCAGCAGATGCAAACTGGTATATATAGAATGATAAACAATAAGATCCTACTGTATAGCACAAAGAACTATATTCTATATCCTGTGATAAACCATAATGGAAAAAATATGAAAAGAATGTATTCATATATGTATATCTATGCATGCATGCTTAGTCACTTCAGTCATGTCTGATTCTTTGGTGACCCCATGGACTGTAGCCCGCCAGGCTCCATTGTCCATGGGATTCTATAAGCAAGAATACTGGAGTGGTTTGCCATGCCCCCTCCTTGTATATATATGGCTTCCCTGGTGACTCAGATGGTAAAGAATCCACCTGCAATGCAGGAGACTTGGGTTTGATCCCTGGGTGGGGAAGATCCCCTGGAGAAGGGAATGGCTATATATATAACCATACACACACACACATATATACATACATACACACACACACCTGAATTACTTTGCTGTACATCTGAAACTTACACTACATTGTAAATCAACTATACTTCAAGAAAAAAAAATCATTCAGCGTGGAGCCTCATTCTATCAGTCAGTACCACTCATTGCCTCCTTGATGCCCTTAGAAGTCTTGGACCTCCATATCTCCAATATTCTTGTTCTTGGCTCACTGTTACTTTGCCTCCAGTCCTACCCTTGTCACCACCTTCTTCATTTGCCTTTGCTCATTCATCACATTTTCTGGACTCTTCTCTCCTCTATGTATGTTCACTAACTAAGGCTCCCAAGTGGTCCAGTGGTAAAGAATCCACCTGCCAATGCAGGAGATGCAGGTTTGATCCCTGAGCCTGGAAGATCCCTGGAGTAGGAAATGTCAACCCATTCCAGTATTCTTGCCTGGAAAATTCCATGGACAAGGAAGCCTGGAGGGCTACAGTCCATGTGTCAGACACAACTGAGCAACTGATCACTAACTAGATGATCACATACCTTGACTCCCAAAATATTATCTCCAACTTATATAGCTGACTCCCTCCTCGACATTTCTATTGAATGTCTAATAGACGTCTCAAAATTTATATGTTCAAAATGAAACTTATTTTCCCCCAGCCACCAAATCTACTCTTTTTACTGCCTACCCCATGTGGACAGAGACTTGATTTTGTGCACTGCTATTTCTTTAATACCTATCATGTAGTAGTTTATCTATGAAAGTTTAATGAATGAATTACTTTATATCTTCACAATAGTAGTTAAAAACTAAATTTACAACAGATAGCATTTTACTTTTATTCCTTTGTGAGGGAGAGTGCTAAATAGGATTTCGTGAGAGCACTACAGTATAACTGGTCCTCTGAGTACCTGGAAACTGACCTGCAAACTAACCTTTGCACCAACTCTGATTTGTCTGCCAAGGGTCTCTGCTCCAGCCCCATATGGGTTCCTGTCAGGGTCGCCTTCTCTTCAGTGACAGGTTTGATGGTACCACTTCTCTGCTCAAAATCCTTCAGTTACTTCAAGTATCCAATAAAAGGTTGATTTCCTCTGCCTACCATGCAGAGCTCTCCTCTTTTGAGTTTGTACCTACTTATCCTTTTTTATTCTGGTTCCTGAATACACCTGTCAATCAGAATATATCAGCTCATCTAACTGTAAAGATCTCTATGTACTAAGATAGAGATCTTTATAGTTACAAAGAAATAATAGCTAGCTCAGAGGGTAAAGAATCTGCCTGCAATGCAGGAAACCAGGGTTCAATCCCTGGATCAGAAAGATCCCCTCGAGAAGGGAATAGCAACCCATTCCACTGTTCTTGCCTAGAGTCCCATGGACAGAGGAGCCTGGCAGGCTGCAGTCCATGGGGTCCCAAAGAGTTGGACATGACTGAACAACTAACACTTTCACTTTAACTGTAAAGATCTCTATGTACTAAGACAGAAAAATGGTGAAAATAAGTTAAGAGAAATACATTCTGTGGAATAGCATTTATGGTTTGATTCTACTTTATGTATTTTAAAATCTAGAAGAACAAATATAGACCACATATTAATTTCAATAAGTTTTTCAAATTATACCATTATATATTAGAGTGTTTCATTTTTTAAAAGATTCACAAAATCAGAGACAGAGATCAGACTTGTGGCTAACAGGGGTGGAAGAAGAGGGGAATGAAAATTAGAGGAAGGTGATCAAAAGGTACAAGCTTCCAAATAAAGTAAGTACCAGGAATGTAATGTACCACATGATGACTATACTGTCTGATATAGGAAAATTGTTGAGAGTAAATGCTAAGAGTTCCCATCAAAAGGAGAAAATTTTTTCTTTTTTAATTTCTTCTTTTTATTTTAGTTATATGAGATGGACATTAGCTGAGCCTATTGTAATAATTTCACAATATATATAAGTCAGATCATCATGATGTATGCCTTAAATTTATACAGTGATGCATGTCAATTATTTCTCAATAAAACTGGAAAAAATTGAAAGGCTCATATTTATGTTTGGCTCATAGTTGCACACTGCTAATGCAAAGTTATCATGCATGTTCCAATATAACTACCAGCCATGTGTGGCTACTTAAATTTATATAAACTGAGGTGAAATTTAAAATTACATAGCCACATTTTAAGGGCTGGTAGCTACACATCGCTAGTGGCTATCGTATTGAGAGTACAGATATGGAAGCTTTCCATCAATTAAAAACAGTCCCACACTGGGAAACACCTGGTAAGCCAGATGTTCCTAAATGCTCACCTGGTTGTCATCACTAGGATAACTGGCTTCATTTAGTTGCAGCCAGAGTGAAGCAGGTACAGGCCTGAACACCTGTGATCTGACAGCCACCAGGAGTTGGAGTGAGGGTCAGCTCAGTGTTCCTTTATGTGAGATTTTCCTAATGTGTCTGGGGAAAGTGCTATCGTAGAGGCAACTTACTCAGTAAATTGAAGGAAAATAACAAATATCCTAACTGGTAATTTTTAAAGGAAAATGAGAACATCTAAATCTTTTACAATGTTGATATTAACCTGTTTTAATTAGAAAGAAAAATAACTGGTTGATTTAAAAAAATGTCTTTCCTTTTCTCATTTACTTAATTCCCAAATAACATAGCAATCCATGTGGAGAAAGAAGAATCATATTCCTTTCTGGTAGGAAAATTAAAATGGTATCTTAAGTACTTCTGTTCAAAATTACTTGAAAGCAAACATAGGAAACAAGCTACCTTGTTTCCTTAATTTTCTTTTTCAGTTGAAATCGTTAATGTTTGTTGTATGTGGTGTGCAGAAAATGCAATGTTAGTTTTGTGTCCATTCTAATTTAATCATAAAATAATTTCTCATGTGACTTTTCCCAGATCCATAATTTAAAAGCTCATAGTGAGAAAAGCATTCTTACTGTAAATAAAAAATAGGAATTCTCAATATTTTTGAGATACAGTCTGATTTTTAATATTTAAAGAGCAATATATTATATCTCAATCTCTAGTATCCTTTTAAAGTCACAAAACAGTAAGCCCATGAGAATATCATATTTTTAAGAGCAAAATCATTACAACTTTTTTGACCACAGATGTCATTCCTTCTCTCTTTCTCTGCAAAGCACTTATTAACCTCTTACATACTAGAGAACACTATTCAGAACACGCTGGTTATACTAAAAACTTTAGTTTTAACCAATATACCAATAAGACATCCCATGGTGTTTTAGGTCATATATTCTTTGAATTATGGTTTTCTCAGGGTATATGCCCAGAATTGAAAGAGACACATGTACCCCAATGTTCACTGCAGCACTATTTACAATAACCAGGACATGGAAGCAACCTAGATGTCCATCGACAAGTGAATGGATAAAGTTGTTGTACATATATGCAATGGAATGTTACTCAGCCATAAAAAGGAACAAATTTGAGTCAGTTGTAGTGAGGTGGATGAATGTAGAGCCTGTTACACAGAGTTAAGTCAGAAAGAGAAAAACAAATACCATATATTAATGCATAATATATGGAATGCAGAGAAATAGTACTGTTGAACCTATGTGCAGGGCACGAACAGAGATGCAGACATAGAAACCAGACTTGTAGACACAATCAGGAAGGAGAGGGTGGGACAAACAGAGAGCAGCGTTGACATTTATACATTACCATGTGTAAAATATAGCTAGTGGGAAGCTGCCGTACGGCACAAGGAGCTCAGCCAGGTGCTCCGTGATGATCTGGGGGGGGGGGGGGGGGGGGGGGGGGGGGAGGGAGGGAGGCTCTTGAGAGAGGGGATATATGTATATGTATGGCTAATTCACACTGTTGTACAGCAGAAACCAAGAAAAAAATTGTAAAGCAATTGTCTTCCCCAGTTAAAAATAAATAAACAAACAAACACTTCATGGCCGAGCAGAATCTTCAGATTTGGTTTTGGGGGGACATGAATCTGCCTTCTCCCTGATTGGTGGCTTTTTTATTAAAACTAATTTCCTTTCCACCAATAACTGCCTCTTGGATACTGAGGCTTCCTATACCAAAGTATTCCTAATGATGAAAATCTCATTACATGACCTTACCCCTAAATAAAGAAAAATACAGGATAAGGTGAAGTCCCATAGAACTTAATCCTATTACAAAAGGGCCCAGAATGACTAGCAAATTTCTTTTGTTGGGCTGAAGTCTTATCCTATTATATTTTCCTTTGATTACGTGGATTAAATAGTTGAAGTCCTTCAGTAAGGTACCTTTACTTGGAACATCATAATTAGGATTTTAGTGTGGATATTAGTATAGTGTGGATAGACCAAAGGAAGTAAGAATAAAGTCCTCTTTTTCCTTCAGACTAGGCAGACCCAAAATGATTCTTTAGGCAGAAAATCAAATCAGTCTCCCTGAAGGCAAATCAGTGTTCAGTGCAGTAATGATGATTCAAATCCGGCTTCATGTATTCACTTGTGATACCCGGCTTTGTTCACACAGGGGCTGTGCCTGCTGATTAAGCCTGTATCTCTTTCACTGAAAATCTCTTTTGATTATTAATGAAAGAAATTTTAAAGATGGAAAGAAAATTGCATTTCCTTTTGAAATTATAGTATAAGTGTAATTTCTTCAACTGGCTCTTTAAAAATTGAGAAGGCCTCATCCTCACAGATTAATGAGATTTTTTTCCTTCCCTGTGCCCACTCAAACCCCCTTGGACCTACTGATACACTTAATAAGTCTGCTGCCTATGTCTCGGCTGTCAGAAATGACACAAGTCTTCATTCTTGTGGAGGACAGCTAACTCTTCTGGATGCTCGGGCAATCGTGTTTCTAAAGATTTTCTTCAGTGCTTTTGACTAGAGTGGATGGCACACCAGAGGCCCTGTTCTCACATCTATACCCTTCTCCCCTTCCTCCACCAGAGGAAGTGAGGCCTTTGGTGTTAGAGTCTAAAGACTGGCATTCAGATGACCTACTTGTTATTCCTGTAGCTTTTTATCCAATGATATTCAATCCCACAAAGAAGTCAGGCGCTGGGAAAGTTGAACCCAAGAGTGTTTGTGGGTTTAGAGCAGAGGTCTCATTCAAGTGCCCTAAAGGACCAACTCTTTTAAGAACAACAGGGTAGCTTGTTTTGATCATGGCTCTTTGGATTCATAGAACAGAAAACCAACTGCATTATGTGAAGCCAAACCTTTTGAAATTAGAGTAAAAGTGAATTCACAGAAAACCAGAAAGCAGATAACCCTCAGCACAAACTAAAAGCAAAAACTGCAAAACCATCAGAACCAAAATTATTCTCTCTCTCCAGGCCTTACGGTCTCTTGGTTTTACATGTCCCCTTTACTTTTCCCTCTGAAAAACCATGCATTAACCCTCATGGCTTTTCCAGATTCAGGTGGCCACACACCTAGCCCTGTAGCTCCTGGATTTAACATGTCCTGAGCTGGTCAACAAAGACATACAAAGGTGTGTGAATCTCATTTCAAATTCCTTAGAAGCCAATCAGTGAGAGGAAGAGACCAAAAGTCAGGACTTCCTCTCCAAATTATGGGGTTTCTCCCCTCTTTGGATCCTACTTTGTAACCTCAGAGAGTGCTGACCAAATGTGGAACATCTTGACCAAAGGCACATCCAGCTGCCCTTGGAAATGGCTTCCATTGCCACCTCCCTGTGATACTCAACTGGGAACACAGTTCGTCCAGTCCTCACTTTCTTCAGTCCTGAAGTCATCTTTGAGAGCCAAGTCACACAGGACTGTGTTTGCTTACCCTTCTCCCACAGGGCAGTGGGGCCCTGCATATGGGTAGCACCTTAAGTCTTTTGGTGTTTCTGACTGGTCAGTTGATTTTATGTAACTTTTTTTTATTAGGTTTTCCAGAAACATTCTGCTATTTTTTCTGCTATGAGGAGGCTAAGGATGGCAAAGAACTCCCCTTTACCAGCAAGTACTATAAGCTATGAGCTAAACATTACCTTTTACATATTTTAATTTTATTTTTCACAGTTGAGTGTTAAATAAATCTATTTTAAACATAAGGAAACAGATTTGGAGAGATTCTGTATATTACCTGAAGCCAAGCCTCTCGATGGTGTATCTAGTATTGTATCTGGGTCTTTAAGCTTCAAGGCCATAAACTTCTCCTGTACCATATAACCAGCTCAGGTGTCATTGCCAACATAACCCTTCCCTTGTCTCATCACCTGTCTCTCACAGTCATTTTCTCTTCTTGATGTGACATCCATCCATCCATCCATCCTTCCTTCCCTCCTTCCATCAATCCATCATCCAATTATAACAAGTAACAAAGAAAATCCCAATGAGGATCCTAACTAGTAGAAAAGTCTAACTACCAGAAGGTAGGTCTAGTAGTTCCTTGGTTGGTCCAGTGGCTAAGACTCTGTGCTCCAAATGCAGGGGCCCAGGTTCAATCCCTGGTTGGGGAACTAGATCCCACATGCCACAACTAAGAGGTCCCATGCCACAACTGAAGATCCTGCATGCCACAGCTAAGACCTAGCACAGCCAAATAAATAAATATTCTAAAAAAAGAGAAAAAACTACTAGAGTATTCATCAATTAATTTGCTAATGTTGCAGGATACAATTAATACACAGAAATCTCTTGCATCCCTATACACTAACAATAAAAGATCAGAAAGAGAAATTAAGGAAACAGTCCCATTTACCATCACATCAAAAAGAATAAAATAGGAATAAACCTACCTAAGGAGATAAAAGATCTGTACTCTGAAAACTATAAGATGCTGATAAAAGAAATTGAAGATGACACAAACAGATGGAAAGATATACCATGTTCTTAGATTGGAAGAACCAATTGTCAAACTGACTATACTACCCAAGGCAATATACAGAATCAGTGCAATCCCTGTCAAATTACCAGTAGCATTTTTCATAGAACTAAGACAAAAGAATTTTAATTTATATAGAAACACAAAAGACCTCCCAAGCAGCCAAAGCAAGCCTGGGAAAGAAAAACAGAGCTGGAGAAATACCCCCTGACTTCAGACTATACTACAAAGCTACAGTAATCAAGACAGTATTGTCCTAGCATAAAAAAAGAAATAAAGATCCAAATATATATGGAACAGGATAGAAAGCCCAGAGATAAATCCACAGACCTATGGCCAATTAATCTATGACAAAGGAGGCGAGAATATACAATGGAGACAAGACAGTCTCTTCAGCAAATGGTCTTGTGAAAACTAGACAGCTACATGTAAAAGAATGAAATTAGAACATTCTCTAACAGCATACATAAAAATAAACTCAAAATGGGTCAAAGGCCTAAATGTAAGGCCAGACACTATAAAGCCCTGAGAGGAAAACAGGCAGAGCACTCTGCTGCAACAAAGAGCCTGTGCGCCACGACTAAGACCTAAAACAGACAAATTAATTAAATACTAGGAAAGGAGAGCTCTGGGTGGGAAGTGATCAGTGAACACCCACTCTTACCCCATGCCCATTGAAAAGGACAAGTGAATAGAAATCAAAGAATATGAGAAAGGAAGGACTGAGCACTCACTCAGTGCTGAGAAGTCATTAGGCTAAGCATTTTACAGACATCATCTCATTATGCTTAAGTGACACCAGGGGTTCAAATCCTACCCCACCATTCACTAGTTCTGTGAGCTTTGATAAATGTACTCTGCTTTAAATGAGCGTGACTCATCATCTCACAGGGTGGCATGAGTATCATGTAACAATACATTTCAAAGCACATACTTAGCTATGTGCTCAGTCAATGGGAGTCATTATTCTCATTCCTTTGGGTTTGCTTTCATATCTGTCTCCCCCACAGACAGCCCCATGAGTCCAAAAATCATGTCTGTTTTATAAGTTTTGTTATTTGTTTTTCAGTTTTGTCAACAACTGAAAACCCCCAGTGTCTGTATGTAGTAGGCACTCACTGAATACTAGTTGAATAACTGAACAATCTCATTTCATCTACATCCTTGCCTACGGGTATACCTTTGGTTCTCCTTAAAAAAGGAATGAATTCTCATATATACCCTGGTCAATATACAGTAAGTTTTTCAGTTTTTACATGAGGATGTCATGGTTAACCATAACTTAATTGCGTACTAATTAAAAGATCCTGGACTGAGGGGGAAATGGAGAGTTACTAATCAACAGGTATGAAGATTCAGGGTACTGAGTTCAGCTCCCAGGGATTTAAGCTCTGTTGGCACTATCTAGAAGTGATGTTTTTTCTCCAGAAAAATACCAGAGGATCAGCACAGACAGATGCAGTCTGTCTCAGTCCCTATGAAAGCTGACAGCAATGTGACCAGAGGTGTATTTATTTTTTAAATGTTAGAAATGCTGCATCCATCCATTTCCTATGGTATTGATTACCAAAGTATTATACAGCTCAAAAAAAGAGGGGAATAAGCTCTAAAAATCTGCTGTACATTGGACCTATAGTCATCAATAACATAATGGTATTCTTAAATATTTGTTAAGAAGGTAGATCTCATTTTAAGTGTTCTTACCACAATAATTTTAAAAATCTTTCAGAATAAAAAATAGACAATTAAGAATCAAATGCACTGACAAAAGAAGACTAATTGCTTAATATTTTTATCTTGTCATTTCTTAAGAGAAGGTATCCTTTGCAAATAGCAAACTAAGAACAGTTTGACTTTTGAAAATTCCTATTTGTAGAAATAAGATGCTTGTTAAGAAGCATCTTTTCTGTCTTTTGTACATGGAAAAACTAGTTGATCATTCAGTCTTGGCTAATGCAATGATTTTACATTCTCATGTATTTTAATGCATGTGGTATTATTTGCTCATTCAGAAAACAATGTATATTCTACTTAGGTTTAACAGTTATTGAGTGCCTATTGAGTGCCTACTCAGTGGAGGCATTTTTAATGTATTTTTAAATTTACATATGATAAAAATTTACTCTTTTTGATATACATTTCCACGAGTATTGACAGGTAAGTGGTTTTGACGTACTAAATCATATAGTTCTCTTACTACTCTCATGAGCATTTCACAGGTGAGGAAACTAAGGCATAGACAGGTTAAGCAATTGGTTCAAAGACATATAGTAGTAATTACTAGATTTGGGATTTGAACTTACATGTCTTAGTCACTGAAGTATAAGGAACTTGCTTATGATGAGACAGGTATCTAATAAAATCCCATTTTATTGAAAGATTTTTAAAAATAGAACTGAAAGAAAGAAATATATATCATTCTCCTTCTGCCTATATGTTGTGTACTTAAAAAAAGTTTCACATAAAAACACTCGTCCTTAGGACTGGGAGTTTGGGATTAGCAGGTGCAAACTAGTATATATCAGATGACTAAAAAACAGGGTCCTACTGAATAGCACAGGGAACTATATTCAATATCTTATAATAAACCAAAAGGGGGAAAATATGAAAAATAATATACATGTGTATAACTGAGTCACTTTGCTGTACAAAAGAAATTAACACAACATTGTAAGTCAAGCATACTTTAATAAAAATTTTTAAAGAGACTTGTCTTACTATATGTAAAACTCTCTGATATATTCAATTCTTTTCTGTTCTTTTTCCCTACAAAATTCTGGCTGAACCTCAAACTGTACATTTGTTTCACAATCCACTAATGGTTTCATACCTTCAGTTTAGAAACCCAGCATAAAAAAGGACATGTTAAGATACAGTATCCCTAAATGAAGCTAATAATGATGAGGGATGTCATTTATTAAGCATGTACTATGTGCCAAAATACTGTCATCAAATTTATGTATAATATCCTCAGTTCTTATTACAACCCTGAAAAGTAATTCAGCCTTTCCTCACAGAAGAAACCAGAATGAGAAAAGGTTAAAAGATTTGTCCTACAGAGAGCAGACTGATCAAACGTTCCTTCCACTAGTCCACTCTAAAAATAACACTATGGTATCAGTCAGTTCAGTCGCTCAGTCGTGTCCGACTCTTTGTGACCCCATGAACCACAGCAGGCCAGGCCTCCCTGTCCACCACCAACTCCCAGAGTTCACCCAAACCCATGTCCATTGAGTCGGTGATGCCATCCAATCATCTCATCCTCTATCGTCCCCTTCTTCTCCTGCCCTCAATCTTTCCCAGCATCAGGGTCTTTTCCAATGAGTCAGCTCTTCGCATGAGGTGCCCAAAGTATTGGAGTTTCAGCTTCAACATCAGTCCTTCCAATGAACACCGAGGACTGATCTTTAGGATGGACTGGTTGGATCTCCTTGCAGACCAAGGGACTCTCAAGAGTCTTCTCCAACACCACAGTTCAAAAGCACCAATTGTTTGGCGCTCAGCTTTCTTTATAGTCCAACTCTCACATCCATACGTGACCACTGGAAAAACCATAGCCTTGACTAGATGGACCTTTGCTGACAAAGTAATGTCGCTGGTTTTTAATATGCTGTCTAGGTTGGTCATAACTTTCCTTCCAAGGAGTAAGTGTCGTTTAGTTTCATGGCTGCAATCACCATCTGCAGTGATTTTGGAGCCCAGAAAAATAAAGTCAGCCACTGTTTCCCCATCTATTTGCCATGGAGTGATGGGACCAGATGCCATGATCTTAGTTTTCTGAATGTTGAGCTTTAAGCCAAATTTTTCACTCTCCTCTTTCACTTTCATCAAGAGGCTCTTTAGTTCCTCTTCACTTTCTGCCATAAGGGTGGTGTCATCTGCATATCTGAGGTTATTGATATTTCTCCTGGCAATCTTGATTCCAGCTTGTGCTTCTTCCAGCCCAGCGTTTCTCATGATGTACTCTGCATATAAGTTAAATAAGCAGGGTGACAATGTACAGCCTTGACGTACTCCTTTTCCTATTGGGAACCAGTCTGTTGTTCCATGTCCAGTTCTAACTGTTGCTTCCCGAACTGCATACAGGTTTCTCAAGAGGCAGGTCAGGTGGTCTGGTATTCCCATCTCTTTCAGAATTTTCCCCAGTTTATTGTGACCCACACAGTCAAAGGCTTTGGCATAGTCAATAAAGCAGAAGTAGATTGTTTTTCGGGAACTCTCTTGCTTTTTTGATGATCCAGCAAATGTTGGCAATTTGATCTCTGGTTACTCTGCCTTTTCTAAAACCAGCCTGGACATCTGGAAGTTCACGGTTCATGTACTGCTGAACCCTGGCTTGGAGAATGTTGAGCATTACTTACTAGCGTGTGCTGATGTGCTCAGTCATGGCCGAGTCTTTGCAACCCCAAGGACTGAAGCCCACCAGGTTCCTCTGACCATGGAATTTTCCAGGCAAGAATACTGGAGTGGGTTGCCTTTTCCTTCTCCATGTGAAGAATGTGAAATGAGAACAATTGTGCAGTGGTTTGAGCATTCTTTGGTCAAACAGGAGATGGCAAGAGTGAATGTCGACAGTCTGGGAATCAGCGAGCTAAAATGGACTGGAATGGGTGAATTTAACTCAGATGACCATTATATCTACTACTATGGGCTGGAATCCCTTAGAAGAAATGGAGTATCCATCATAGTCAACTAAAGAGTCCGAAATGCAGTACTTGGATGCAATCTCAAAAATGACAGAATGATCTCTGTTCATTTCCAAGGCAAACCATTCAATATCACGGTAATCTGAGTCTATGCCCCGACCAGTAATGCTGAAGAAGCTGAAGTTGAATGGTTCTATGAAGACCTACAAGACCTTTTAGAACTAACACCCAAAAAAAGATGTCCTTTTTATTATAGGGGAGTGGAATGCAACAGTAGGAAGTCAAGAAACACCTGGAGTAACAGTCAAATATGGCCTTGGAGTACAGAATGGAGCAAGGCAAAGGCTAATAAAGTTCTGCCAAGAGAATGCACTGGTCATAGCAAACACCCTCTTTCAACAATACAAGAGAAGACTCTACACATGGACATCACCAGATAGTCAACACTGAAATCAGACTGATTATCTTCTTTGCAGCCAAAGATGGAGAAGCTCTATACAGTCAGCAAAAACAAGACTGGGAGCTGACTGTGGCTCAGATCATGAACTCCTTATTGCCAAATTCAGACTTAAATTGAAGAAAGTGGGGAAAACCACTAGACCATTCAGGTATGACCTAAATCAAATCCCTTATGATTATACCATAGAAGTGAGAAATAGATTTAAGGGACTAGATCTGATAGAGTGCCTGATGAACTATGGACGGAGGTTCATGACATTGTAGTATCATTAAACAATGAAATCCATTTTTTAAAAAATATGTGGATCTGTGTTTCACTAGCAGAATACTTATGAAAAGGTAGTATCTAATTCACTGCTACCCTAATTTTTAAATACCTAATCTGAGAGAAACTATAGGAAAGAATGTGGAAGAATACACAGTCTGGGCATTCTTCTAGAACATGCTTACTATTGAGTCAGATATTGCTCTAAATACTACACAGTCCTCATTTAATCTGCACAAAGACCTGAAGAGGTAAGTGCTATAGTATTACTAGCCCCTTCACTTTATTAATGAAGAAACAGAGGCACAGGAATTTGTCACATTCCTAGAAAGCAGCAGAGTGGGTTTCCAGCCTAGACAGCCTTAACCTTTCATTGTGCTGTATATCTCTCAAGTTTAACCTACACTGAATCATGACACCCACACCTCCTCCCTTCTATCTCACAGTATTGTTTTTGTGCATTTAGCTTTAATGTGATGTCATCAACCTATGTTAAGAGTTGATATGAAATCCCATGTAAGGAACAGCACAGTCATTCTCAGCATGGTCACTGTTTATCATGTCGCTTGTGAGGACCCAGGATGAATTTCTGTCCAGTCACTCTATCAGAAAGATTCTACTTACCTTTATTTAACCATTGGTTGGTTTTTATCTTATAGTTACCATGAAATGTCAAACTGACCAGTAATTCCTTATTGTGTTGACTATTAGACAACTTATACTCAAGGATGTAATTCCTGTCTCCATATTTATTTCTTCTGTGCCAACAGTTCATTGATGCTTGCTTACTTTATTTGGTAGAAGTTGGTACAACTTCTTTTTGAAACAAAATGAGAATATATAAACATGCCTCAGGGCATATTTATGAGTTATTATTGACCTTCATACAGATGAAGACATTGATTCCAGGAGACATTTGAATAAAGTACTCAAGCCTGGGGACCTCCCTGGTGATCCAGTGGCTAAGACTTCACACTCCCAATGCAGGGGCCCAGGTTCTATCCCTAGTCAGGGAACTAGATCCCACATGCCGCAACTAAGACCCAGCACAGTCAAACAAAATTTTTTTAAGTACTTAAGTCTGTAGCACATGGTTTAGCCCTTAATATTATGCTGACATGTTTCTAACCTGATTTTCCCCAGGCTGGCAGAGTTTGTGTGAAGAAATACATCATAATTACAGTAGTAATTCTAGATTCAGCCAAGTTATGTGACCTTATATAATTCATGTTATCTCTCCGGGCTTCTGTTTCCTCTTCTATAAAATGGAAATAATGTGTACCATTTTGGTTGGTTGAGCACAGAGAAAATAGTTGATTTATGGTATGTGCTTAGGACAGTTCCCAAGACATGCATAGTATAGATCATCACCTTTATCATCACCATCTCCCCCATCTCCTACTCCTTCCGTTTCTCCTTGGCTCTTTCCCCTGTAATTATGGAAGACTTCCAGTTCCTCTCAAAGCATCACTTTTATATCTAAGGGTTCCCAGTGAGGTCTCACGGGGCTCACAATCAGTTTTCTCAGGTGTTTCCCCTCCAGCTTACTATCTTGTCCATCAGTACCACTTGGGGGTTTCCCACCCCAGTTGTTTTGTGCAGCTACTGACCTTGGTGCCTAACATACTTTGCCGGTACTGAACAATATGCAAATCTTTAATGTGTACTATCCCTTGACTAAGACTTTGCTTCTGCATCGCAACCATGCCAGATCTGATCATCTAAGCTCTGATGCAACATTCCTTCTGCTCAGAGTATCCTTTATTCTCTCTCTCTGTGGAATTGAACATATGTCCCTGGGGCTTAGTCAAAATCAATATCCTGACCACACACCACTCTGCCTTCTCCACCCCCTTGCCCTCTCTCCTCCTCCACACAGCAGCCCCTTCCCTTGCTCTCCTTCTGTCAACACCCAGCCCTACTAGGTCACCAACCATATATGAACCCCAGCTTGGTATCAACTGACACCCTCCTACAGATCACTGTCTGTTTCCTGTGTTGACATGTGCTCCTCAGTTGGGTCACAAATGACTTGAGATTAGAGAGCATATCTGAGAATTCCTCACCTTCACTACACTTAGTTCAGAACTGAATGCAGAGACAGTTTTCAGAAACAGTTGTTGGTTGGCTGATTAATTGGCACTGATCTCAATCACTTCTGGCAAGACCAGAATAAGAAAGCTTTTGGGGGAGGGAAGCATTCATTGCCTCAGGTAGAGTGACTGAGCACCCCAATTTGTTCAAGACACACAAACATCTCCATGTTAGCACTGATAGGTCCCACATCCCAGGATACCCGTTGGTCCTGGGCAAACTGAGATGATTGGTCACTTAGCACTAGGATCCCTCAGTTCAAAATATGCCCTTTAGGGACTTCCCTGGTGTCCAGAAGCTAAGGGTCCAAGCTTCCAATGCAGGAGGCCCAGGTTTGATCCCTGGTCAGGGAACTAGATCCCACATGCTGCAACCAAGACTGACACAGCCAAATAAATAAATAAAAATAAATCTTAAAATAAAAATATCCCCTTTACACTCCAAACCAGATACCAGTCCTCTCATCCCCACATCATAAGTCTGCCCCTACATCCCTGGACACACACACACAGTTTTACTCACTCATATGAGTCATACACCATTATCTGTCCCCTGCTCTCCTAGCTTGTATCCTATTGTATAAATTCAGTTCAGTTCAGTTCAGTCACTCAGTCATGTCCGACTCTTTGCGACCCCATGAGCCGCAGCACATGAGGCCTCCCTGTCCATCACCAACTCCCGGAGTTTACTCAAACTCATGCCCATCGAGTCGGTGATGCCATCCAGCCATCTCATCCTCTGTCGTCCCCTTCTCCTCCTACAACCAATCCCTCCCAGCATCAGGGTCTTTTCTGATGAGTCAACTCTTCGCATGAGGTGGCCAAAGTATTGGAGTTTCAGCTTCAGCATCAATCCGTCCAATGAACACCCAGGACTGATCTCCTTTATAAATTATAATAAATTTGTATAAAGTTTTTATAAAAAATTTTTATAAGTTGTATAAATTAGTGGTCCACAATTTCTTCAGACTTTACCAACCAAAGGAAAATGTATCTGTCATCTCAGTCTCTCCTCTCAGCTTTGTGACCTTCCCAGTTACCCCTCTGTGACCTTAACTTTTCTCCCATCAGCAGAGGGCTGGGGTAGAAACACAGGACTGTCGACTCCGAGAAGTTGCTTCTCATAAACTGCTGGCTGCTGCCTTCTGAATCTTCATAGAATGATCAGGACTTCATGCATCCTCACATATCGAGTTGTCATTCTTAGGAAGTGACAGCTGAGGAGAATCCCTGATACGGGAGCTCCTGACACCTTATCTCCCCACAGCCTTAACTGCTCTTTTCACACTGGTATCGTCAACCCTGCCACCAGCCCTTGGGTCCGGCACAGCCTCGCCATCTGCTCATGTGACGCCAACATTATGGCCGCCCTCCAGGCCTCCCTAGCTGGGGCTGGAGAAGGCAGCGCAGACAGCGCGGGTGCCAGCTGGCACGACTGACACAAACCTAGACAGTGATGAATGTGGCCCAGGAGAGGCAGGAGGAAGGGAGGATGCTGACAGCTAACTGTGTGCCATCCATGCTGTGAGTTTGCCCATGGAAGCAGAATCAACATGCTGCTCCTGTTCCTGCTCTTGTTTTTAACACATGGTCACGAGAGAAAGCTGGATTCCCTGGTGGCTCAGACAGTAAAGATCTGCCTACAGTGTGGGAGACCCGGGTTTGATCCCTAGGTCAGGAAGATCCCCTGGAGAAGGAAATGGAAACCCACTCCAGTATTCTTGCCTGGAAAATCCCATGGATGGAGGAGCCTGGTAGGCTACAGTTCATGGGGTCACCAAGGGTCAGACACGACTGAGTGACTTCATTTTCACTTTCTTTCACGAGAGAACATTCAAGAGAAAAGAAGCCTGTGCTCATGGTAAAGAAACTGCCTGCAATGCGGGAGACCTGGGTTCAATCTCTGGGTTGGGAAGATCCCCTGGAGGAGGGCATGGCAACCCACTCCAGTATCCTTGCCTGGGGAATCCCATGGACAAAGGAGCCTGGTAGGCTACAGTCCATAGGGTTGCATAGAGTCAGACACGACTAAAGTGACCTAACATGAACACACATACATTATATAAGTATAATGTATATGTATATGTATAATGTATACATATATAATGTGTATATATATGTATGATTATATATATACACACACATATATATAGGTCATTTGTATATAGATCACATATATATATATGTGTATATATATACACACACACACAATTTTGCTATCATTTACTTCCCTTTACCTTTTCTCTTTTAAATGGAAGTCGTAGCACAAATGCACCTAATAAAATATAACATTCCTCCTCAATAGAGGAAGCTAGATGCCATTTATTTATGTTTGTTTTATCCAAAAAGCCCCCATTGATCTGCCTGTTCTCCAAGCACATTTCTCCTAAGGACTAATGAAGCTGAGAGAGAGAGAAAATGTGTTTCCTGCCACATGGATAACATAAACAGAAATCAGATCAGGCCTGTGCAGAAAACAGAAATAGAGGCAGAGCCCCCACACTGTTGGAATCCTAGTGTTCACTCCAAAACATTCAGGTCAGCTGGCCATCTTCCTTCCCATCCAGTCAATTCAACTGAGCAGGGCAACAGAAGAGAAACAGAGACATCATGGCCTTGACTTTATAAACTAGCTGCTGGCAAGAGCACCATTCACTGGGGCAGCTTGGGAGCACCTATTTCTCATCCTTCTAGGAAACATCTGTATCCAAGTTTGTGTTAAAGAGGAAAGAAAGAAAATGCTTGAAACAGTAGAGATGGTGGCACGAGCACTGGTAATTTACACAGGCCAATAAACGACTTCAGGCACTGAGAAACACATGCAAACGTCTAGAGATTACTGGATGGTCAGAAGTTGTGACAGAAGGTCCACTGGGGAGGAAGGTAGCAAGCGTCAGATAATGGAATATAATCCTTATAGAGCCAGAAACATGCTGGGTATGAGAGTGATTGGAAAGTATGATTTGGAGCCTACAGACCTTTATAGCAGGATGGTTAGGAGTTTGAAGTCAGTGCAGCCAGAGATAATTCAAGGCTTCTGAACCAAAGAGGAAAGGCATTGAATTAGAGAAAATGGAAGACTGGGGAAGATTCTTAATCCAAATGACCCCTAAAGACAATGAGGAGGAGGAATCGCAAAGCTAACTTCCCAGAGGCAGAGACTGTGCCTGGTGTGAAAGAGTGGGCAGAGTGCGAGGCTCTGCTCCGGTGTTGTGGCTAAAGAAATGGACATGGATGTGGATAAAGATGACAAACAGTGCCTCTCTGCATGAGAACTGAGCTGCCTTGCCTCCCCCCATAACTTGCATAGGAGGTGATTTCCACTCCATGACAGGTGTTTTGCCCCCTGGAGATCAGAAAACGTGGGTTTCTTGTCCTGGGTCTAACACTAACTAGCTACGTGACCTTAGGTTAGTCACTCCAAGGCTGGAATAAAAACTGGAGACTAAACCCTCAAAGATTACACTTCTTCCTCCCTGCCGCTTATGTACTTCCACACAGAAACAATTTTTAAGCCGTAAAAGACACACTGCTGCTGCTGTCACTTCAGTCATGTCCGACTCTGTACGACACCATAGACGGCAGCCCACCAGGCTTCACTGTCCCGGGGATTCTCCAGGCAAGAGCACTGGAGTGGGCTGCCATTTCCTTCTCCAATGCATGAAAGTGAAAAGTGAAAGTGAAGTCACTCAGTCATGTCTGACTCTTCGCAACCCCATGGACTGCAGCCTACCAGGCTCCTCTGTCCATGGGATTTTCCAGGCAAGAGTACTGGAGTGGGTTGCCATTGCCTTCTACCAAGTTCTAATTTTTCCCAAAATGATTACTTTGATACTTTTAAACAAATCAACATTTTAAAATACTTTTTCTCCATTTCAGTTTCCTTGCTTTGCTGATTGTCAGCATGAGCACATGTTTAGTTTACTTATTGGATAATCCAGCAGTAGTTAGTTCTCCTTGCTGGGCCTCTATTTGCTCATCTATGAAATAAAGGTTTTATACGGGAAGATTTCCAAGGTCTTTTCCAGCTTAATTTTCTGTAATGTCATGATCTTAAAGACCTCTTTTCTGTCTACCTTTATCGCCATCTCATCTTGCCATTTTGGTGTTTCTATTGTAAATGAGGAAAATAATGGTGTTTCCACACTCCCCCAACTCCTCACACCTATCAAAGGCTTCATCTAAACCTCAGTGAGTATCTGGGACATGTCTGAGCTAAACGAAAGGATAAAATTGTATCCCTCTTTGTGTCCAAACCTTATGAAGTACATATAGAATAAGATGTGATCATCAGGCAAAGTCCTTTATTGACTGATAGAAAGCCTTTATTAAAGGTAGAAAAGCCTTACCTTTATTTTTGGAATAAAGGTAATAATACCTTTTTGGAAAAGGATAAGAGTTATGACTGATATAGGATACCTGTATGATATTCTTATCCATGCCATTAATTTAGGGTGTGGTTCTGAAAATTTCCCTTAACCTTTTCTAGGCTTTAGCTTTCCTGATCATTCATTCATTTGTTCATTCGTTCATCATTTACCTGCCTCTAATACTTTATAATAAGGTAAGTTTATCTCTAATATTTCCTGAAATTTTCCATGAGCAGATCTCATGCTACATCTGGCCAATTCACATGCCACTGTCCTTTGACTTTTCACCTCTGTCCTGTATGACAGCATTGCCTTGGTTCCCACGCATCCTTTGGGCGGGGCGGGGGGGGGGCAGGAGAAGCTGGGTCTCTCTACAAGTGATGCTGTGGTCTGCCTCTCAGATGGGAGCCGTTCTTATTTGCTGGGAGGTTTATATAACAGATGTTACAAGGCAGACAAGTAAGCACACACTCCCTGAGCCCGCCGCACGTGGAGCCAGACACGCACACCCTTGCAAGTACCAGCACGAGGAGAGCTGCCGGGTGATGGAGGGAGTGTGCTCAGAGGGGCGGGCGCGGCTCTGAAGCCCTGCTAATGTCTCTGTGTGGCCATGCTGTATTTTCAGCTTGTCATCATGGCTGGGACAGTGCTGCTTGCCTACTACTTCGAATGCACTGACACTTTTCAGGTGCATATCCAAGGATTCTTCTGTCAGGATGGAGACCTAATGAAGCCTTACCCGGGGACAGAGGAGGAAAGCTTCATCACCCCTCTGCTGCTCTACTGCGTGCTGGCTGCCACCCCAACTGCTATTGTAAGTACAGAAAGAGATTTCCTTCTTTCCTATCGGGTCCTAAACAACATTTCCTGTCTGCTTTTTCTCCTCTTTCCTCTCTTCCTGGGCTTACAGCAGCAGCCTTACTAGATGTGTCCTTTTCTGGTCAAAATAGAGTGAGTAGAGCCCTGCATAAAATCTCATCTAAGTAGGCCTTGTCTTTTACAGGTGGCTTTTGCTTTTTGGTGCCTGAATTGAAATATATATAATTTTTAAAGTATGTCTGAATATGTAAGTCAATAGTCATGAGTGGCTGCCATGTTAAGTATAGCATTGTGCTATACTTAATTGTGCTCTTGAAAAAAAAATGTATGGCTTGCTATGTGTGTATTCAGAAGAGGTTGGAATGTAAATGCTGGCCTCAATATAAAGACTCAAGTCAGAGTGGGACAGAATCCTTCCCCGCCCCCCTCCAGCCTGCATCTCCTGTCCTTCTGACTGAA
This sequence comes from Cervus canadensis, assembly GCF_019320065.1. Taxonomy (NCBI): domain Eukaryota; kingdom Metazoa; phylum Chordata; class Mammalia; order Artiodactyla; family Cervidae; genus Cervus; species Cervus canadensis. The sequence continues at coordinate 23,820,486 of NC_057415.1, forward strand.
TTTCCAGAGAGGCCAGAGATGAGAGAAATCACTCGACCTGATTTGCCGTGATTTATTCTGGGCAGCTGATTCTGCTCACGTTGCTTGACATTCAATTAAGTTGCAACTTTACCTTCATTGATTGCACTCTTCTCTCTCATGAGGGGAAAAAAAAAAAGGCCCAGCAGTTCTCTAGGGAGACTGTTTCAAAAGCATAACTCACAGATCTGTATTGTCTAGTAAAGTGATTTAACACTTAGACATCTTAATTTTAACTTAAAAAATGACTTTGTATTTTAAAATAAACATTTCTTTGTACATGCTATGGGGTCAGATTATTTGGGATGTGATCTCAGTTATCATTCACCCCTTTTTTCTTCCAAAGATTCCTCCCCCTCAACTTTCCCTCCTCCCCTACTCTTTCTCCCTCATCCCCCACTCCCATCTCTTTGGGACAATAATAAAAATACTCATTGGCATGCTGAGGAATGTACTAATTACTCAGATGTTCAGTTCAAGTATTGTTTTCCATACACATGTTTTCCTTGCTTTAAGGTGAGAAATGGAATCGAATTTAGAAGAGAATATGCACATAATGAGTACTTTAAGTTCATTTTTATCATTTTTTCTAGACTTGACAAGCTCCCCCTTAAATGATAAAGCTCTGCAGTAGGAGTTAAGATCAGCTGTGATAAAACAGGATCTCTCATGGTGGTGAAACACACAAGCTTTGCAGTCCAACCTACAGGACCTCCTGTCTGTGTGACTTCCGGCAAGTCACTGTACTGTTCCCTTCCCCTCTGCCCCCCAAAATGGAGATAATGTGACTGGTTAGTTCACGGAGTTATCAAGACTGAAGATGCTTCATACAAATACTTGGCACAGTGTCTAGCATGCACTAACTGGTTAGAAGTAGAGGAAACAAAGAAAAACTGGAAACTGATCTTCACCTCCTTCAGGATCACAGACGAACTTCCTCTCCCTGCAGAGGAGACTCCATGGAGACCCTAGTCACACCTCCTGTTTAGTGATTCCATGAGACGCTGGTGACACTTCCTGTTTAGAGTGATAGGGGATGTGCCCCTCTTAACTTTCCCTTCTCACCAGCCCAGGGACTAAGAGAAAGCATAAAAGCCCCACTTCCAGGCATCTCAAAAGATGACACAATTCGCTCCCCAGGTAAAGCCTAGAGGCTACATTGGGTTCTATCTGGAATGGTTTAATGGCGGCTCTAACCAGAGGCACTGGGCTTAGCTGGACTCAGGTCCTGGTTTCTCCTGTCCCATAAACATACCATTATTTCATGTTCTCAGACTGGAATCCCTGAGAGATCCATTGACTTACTAACATTTACCTATCTTCTTGCTAGTACCAGGAAATATATTGCCTGGGCTCTCCTACAATTACTTTTTGTAATCATAGAGACATTTTTCCTTTAAAAAAAAGAAAAACAAGGAAAGCAAAGGAAGCAGATCAATAAAAATTATGAACAAATCAATGAATCAGAAAACAATAGGACTGATAAATAAAATGTACAATCCCCTTGGTCTAACATAAGAAAGACAAAAGTTAAAAAAAAGAGAAAAAATATATAAGCAAAAATATATAAATGTTTAAAAGTCTGTACTATAGTTTTGTTAAAATTGTATATTCAGCTCTATGTCAATACATGCTTACCTCTCAATAAAATCGATAATATTCTATGAAAATGTAACTTTTTAACAATGCCTTTAATAGAAGTAGAAAACTGAATAGGTGAATAACAACAGAGAAAATTTTAAACTGTCTAAAATTTATCTCATTTCATTGGAGACACATAACTATAATATAAATTCCTTCAAAATTTCAAGGCATAGAAAGTCAGTAACTACATAAACTGTTCCAGAGCCTTAAAATAAGCAGAAAGCTTTTCAATGCATATTATAAAGCAAGAAAAATAGGGATTTCAAACACTTAGAAAGTCTACATACACATCCACAAAAGCATTAGGAATGTTAATACAAGCAGATGGAAGAGGACTGATAAGTTTACCTGAAAAATAAGCATTTCTACCAAAATAAAAGGTAAATAAAGACTGCAAAAATACTTGCAGAATATGAGACTCCCATGTAAATATTCTTACTACTTAAAAAGATGAGCTTCCCAAAATAAAAACGGGCAAGGACAAAAATAGACAATTAACAAAATAAATTATATGCACACAAACATTTCTAAACTCATGAATTATCACAGAAAAGTCATTTTTTAAAGTCCAGAATTTTCCCCATGTAAAATTGGCAAGTGCTTTAAAGAAGTATAACCTGTGTTGTTAAAGGTATAAGTACTTTCATACAATTTGAGTCAAAACGTAAACTGAGGGGCTTCCCTGGTAGCTCAGTGGTGGGGAATTCACCTGCCAATGTAGGAGACATGGGTTTCATCCCTGATCCAGGAAGATATCACACACCATGGAGCAGCTAGGCCCTTGCGCCACCATTATTGAGCCTGTGTTCTAGAGCCCAGGAGCCACAACTACTGAGCCCATGTACCCTAGAGCCACGCTACACAAAAGAAGCCTCTGCGATGAGAAGTCCATGCGCCACAACACAGTAGTTCCTGCTCCCCACAGCTGGAGAAAGCCCGTGCAAGGCAATGAAGACCCAGTGCGGCCAAAAATAAACAAATAATATTTTTAAAGAAACTGGTCATTAAAAATGCAAGCTGGCATTTTCTTTTTGAAGAGCAGCTGGTCAAAGATGTACAAGAGTTTTATAAACTTTGGACCCATTAATTCCATTCCTTGAATTTATGTTAAGGAGATAACCTGAGTAGAGATGTTCAGTCAGCTTTAAGGGAGGGAGGTGGGAGGGGCATTCAGGATGGGGAACACATGTAAATCCATGGCTCATTCATGTCAATGTATGGCAAAACCCACTACAATATTGTAAAGTAATTAGCCTCCAACTAATAAAAATAATTGGGGAAAAAATTTAAAAAAAAAAAGAGTAGAAGGATACTTGGTGGTAGCTAAATACACAGAACTAGAGGATTGTCCAAATTCATTATGAGGCTGTGATATTTCTGAAACACCTCTAAGAGAAATGAAGCATGCTTATGATTTAGTGAGAAGATTTTTATGAGGGCTAAAAAATTGTATATAGTATCAGAGGTAAAAGCTTTTTCCGTTCTACAAGAGAATATGAGATTCTCTTAGTTTTCTAGCTCTGTTTCTCCAGAAAAAGAGGGTATGTATCAGCTATGTTACTAGGCAGAATTAACCCCTGATTGGTGAATTGCCCCTGGACTCAGAGAACTGAGATTACCCAAGACGTTGCCATGCTATGATTTCCCAGTCCAAGTGACTCTGGAAACTTGGAAGCTATGTCTGTGGAACTGTTGCACCTTTTATTGACTCTGATGGGACATGATAAGTCTTGTAAGCCAAGGTGGCTCCTGCATCCTCTGATGTGTCTGTGGTCTCCTTGCACCTGAGCTGCCCTGGATCACTGCAAGGAAACAGGCTGAAGAGGAGCAAGTGATGCTGCCCTGTTGACAAGCTATAGTTCCTCCCAAGTGGACCAGTGCCAAATGAGACATGTGGTTGTCTGTGGCTCTGAATATTTAATAGACCCTAAGAAGACACCGTATGTGTGTTACAAGTATAATCCCAAATTTATAATTATACATAAAAAAACTGGCAAGAAATAAACTAAAATGTACAGCTATTATCTCTGAGTGCTAATGGAAGTTATTTTTCTTCTGTTATATAATTAAATTCTACATCAATGCAGTATTTTCAAACTGAAAGATATTTTTAAAACATTCCGATTCTTCTGGCATAATTATGAAATGACCAATCTTTAGTAAGATTTAAACAGCAATTCTAATAAACAAAAACACATATGACCAAAAAAACAAAAATAAAACAGAACTTTATGAGGAATTTCTCTTCTCTCTGTGTAAAGATGATAGATTTCATTCTAAGATTTCAGCAGAAATTCTTCTCAAACTATGAATTTTGATCATTATACTCCTTTTCCCCCAAATGATATGAACTGACATGGGGTCAAATGCTGTGATGGGAAGCCAAGGGAGTGTGGCCACTGGACAGTGAACTGAATTTTAAGGATCTAGAATTCTCCTCTCATTTTCAAGTATGGAACTTTGATTTGGACATTCCATTCCTCCTTCTTGGGGAGAAAAGTGTGACCAATAATGATGGTGGGCCTTCAATATATGTGCTGAGGAGTATTCCATAAATGAAGATGGCAAGGATAACTTCTTTAAATTTTCTTGTTCTGCAGTCCTTGCCTAATTTATCCTCATAGCATCCCAGAGAAATAGAAAAGAGATATCTCAAAGAGCATAGAGAAAGTGTGTGGTCCAATTTCCTTCATTTTTGACTCTGAGTCTATGAGTTCATTTAGAAAGACAGTCATTAGCTACGTTAAATGATTTGCTGAAGGCTGCAGCTAGTTCTCTATGTGACTGGACAGTAACCCACCCATTTGGTTCTACTTTTATTTTCCTCTCAAACAAGGAGCATTGCTAGGACCCAGCACTGATAACAGCTGATGGGTTAATGGCAGAGAGTCCAGTGGCCTTAAAACCCTGCTGTGGTGCTTGATCTTCCCCCGAAACCTGAAAATAAGTGAGCAGCTGCAGGACAGAGAGTGGACCTCTCCTGATGCTCAGAGATATCTCCTGGGAGCAGGGAGCCGTATTCACTTCTGTCCCTCTTGGAGAGGTACAGCATATCCGAGTGCAGTCTGTATCAGGCCACCTGAACACAGATCCCAAGTGCCAAACTCAGCACACCCCTACCCCCTGAGTGTGCATCCTTCATCCTCACGCTCCGAGTCGCCCTGTCTCAGGTCTGCTCTGTCAAGAGAGGGAGGGACGTCAGTTATGGCTTTGTACCCCAGTAATTGTGTGACCTCTGATAAGGCATGTTCCCTCTTTGGGGTGGATTTCTCATCTGTAAAAGGTAGGGTTGGGCTAAATGATCTCCAAGATCTTTCTGGTTCTAATATTCCTTAAGAGCTGAACAAAAACATTATAATTGGAAGGCTCCAAATGTCAGATTCCCAACTCTTTAGTCTCTCTTGACTTTCTGGAGTTTAATTTGTGCCTGGCCAAGGGTTACACAGAATGGGACAGTGTGTGTGTGTTTCTGTGTGTGCAGGGTTTCTCAGAGTGGTACAGTGTGTGTGTGTGTGTGTTTACTCCTTTTTAAGCCCATTTCCTATTTTCCCTGGAGTAGAAAGAAGGCGGGGCTACTCTGGGGACTCCGTGGTAAAGAGTCCTCCTGCCAATGCAGGAGACATGGGTTCAATTCCGAGGTTGAGAAGATCCCCTGGAGAAGGAAATGACAACCCACTCCATAGTATTCTTGCTTGGGGAATGCTGGGCAGAGGAACCTGGGGGGCTCCAGTTCATGGGATCACAAGAGAGTCGGACATGACTTATAGACCAAACAACAAACAATAACAACAAAGAAAGAAGGCAGGACTCCTCAGGGGTGACATGTGACACAAACTAATGGCAGTTCTCTGAGGAGGCACCTCAACCTGGACTTATCCTTGGTGTTCTGTGTATTCTGTGGTTGATGTGCTAGAGAACAACCTCGCACCCTACACTGTGTCTCTGAGAATGGGCACTAATTGCCGGGATGCACAAGAAAAGTCATGAGGGAAAGGACTCTGCTGTGGGTTTGACCTGTCACTTCCCATTTCTCCTTTTGTGCTTCGCTGTCAGAAAGGATCAGCATCATGTGGAGGCAAGGCCACATGGGAGCAACTGTGCGGGGACTTAGGAAAGGTTAGAGCTTGGAGTATTTATTGCGTCCAGAACCATTTAGCCAAAAGTGTTGGCCCGGGCTTCCAGGAAATCTGCAGGGTGCCTTCTGACCATTGTGGAAACCCTGGCTCACAACTGCCTCAGGGCCCCTGAGTAAACTCAGACTCAAAGGCAGAGAGCCTTTTTGGATAAGAGGATTTAACTCGGTGGACAATCTGATTTACCCGTATTGTATCTCAGCCCCAGCACCACAGGGCATGAGAAGATAGCTAGTAAACCTTTATTGGCCTCACAACAAAGTGACGGGAGTACTTAGAATTGAAACAGCAGAATGTTTGACGCCCAGCCCAGGAGAATCGACCCAGCTCGGGGTCTGCATGCACGCGTACACGTGAGCATACATGCACAAGACTCTGCGAGAATTTCCTAGGAAAGGAAGAGACAAGCATAGTTTGATGGAAAGGCCCAATCTGGAGAAAACCGTGACGCTTCATTTGGGGGGTTTCTAGGCCAGAAGCTCTGGGAGTGAATACAAAAGCGCAAAGCACAGCGTGGATCAGAGCGGGCCCTGGGTAAAGGCACATCTGTCGCCTGGCTGATGAGGACCGCAGCTGCGGCGGCAGAGGAGACAGTGTCGGCGCCCGAGTGCCTTGTCATCTGCCTCTTCCCGGCTCTGAACAACCTCAGCTATTGAAACCCCTTTTAACACTTCATCATTCACATCTTTTCCCTTTTGTACATTATCACATGATTTCCTTTTTTATTTTTTATTAGAAGCCTGCACTGTTTTTTCACTTTATTTTGACCCAACCATGCAACATGTGGGATCCTAGTTCCCCAACCAGGGATCGAACCCATGTTCCGTGAAGTGGAAACATGGAGTCTGAACCACTGAACCACCAGGGAAGTCCCTATATTTATTCATATTTACCATGAGTACATTTTCTTTATTGCAAATGTACTTAGTCAATACAATTTACATTCCCCGCCCCCGCCCCGGGAAAGAGTTATAAATATCCTCATTAACTGCTGTGGATTTTTTCAAAACCTTGAAGAAGAATATCCATTTCCCTATTTACTATCCTTGTGATGGATGAGTGCTCCAAATTCCTTTACGGACTGTTTTTACCCAACATCATCTGACAGCGAGATGTCCTTACACCTTTGAGATGGTCCTTACCACCTTTACAATGCCTCTTTTAATGACTGATGATTAGATGATTGTGTTAGGAGTTTTAATAATTTGTTTCTTGAAAAGACTATCATTTGCCTAAAATTATGTGATGATTAGTTTACTTGGTGATCACAATGCATTTTACTTTTTACTGAGAGCAGTATTTTAGCTAATTCATTTTAAATTCCCATTTCTCTTATATCCATTGTTCAGAAAGGGAAAAAAAAAAGTTCAAGAGAACACCCTGCTTTGGAAAGGTAGTGTGCCACCTTGGTGCCACACTTCATAGCAAGTGTCGATTTCAGAGCCTTCTGAATGGGTAGGTGCCGCCCCTAGATTAAGACCAGTAAGTGAAAAGTGACAGTGAAAGTCACTCAGTCGTGTCCGACTTATTGCAACCCCATGGACTATACAGTCCATGGAATTCTCTAGGCCAGAATACTGAAGTGAGTAGCCATTCCTTTCTCCAGGGGAATCTTCCCAACGCAGGGATCGAACCCAGGTTTCCCACATTACAGGTGGATTCTTTACCAGCTGAGCCACACAGGAAGCAGTAATGATGACTCTCCAATCCACAAAACACTTATTATCTGAGCTGCTGGATAATTTCCAAAGCCATCATCCAAATGGCCTTGATTCTATCGAAGCCTTCAGCTTTGAAAGGCATAGAAATGTCTACAGCTGAATTCCTTTATTTACACTCAAGTGGGATAAAGCAGAAGTCAAGAGGTCTTGAACCAAGCATAACTCAGCCGGCCAGAGGACTAGAATCCTCTCTGCAGATCTGAGCTGTCACTGGTACTCATCAGGAAAGATTAAACTGAGCATGAAGATGTTGGGCAGCATGGTCAGTACGTTTAAAATCCCCTGGGTCACTTTTAAACAAGATCTACAGGAAAAACCCTGGTGCCTCAGACACTAAAGACTCTGCCTGCAATGCAGGAGACCCAGGTTCGATCCCTGGGCCTGGAAGATCTGCTGGAGAAGGGCATGGCAACCCACTCCAGTGTTCTTGCCTGGAGAATCTCATGGACAGAGGAAGCTGGTGATTTATCAGTCCATGGGGTCGCAAAGAGTTGGACACAACTGAGTGACTAACATGTGTGAACACACAACATACACAGCAAAAACCATGCCTTTCTCAGAAATGCTCACGAGTAAAGAAGCCTCCCAAGGAGGATACTGGAAGCATCTACAACTCCCTGGGACTGAAAGCTCTGCAGCTGCTTAGACACTGGTATTGAGAAGTATGCAGAGAACCCTCTTCTCTTCCTCAGAGCGTGATACGTGCACACCCAGGGAGGGGCTGCCAGCCTCTGCTGTCCTTTAGAAACACAGGTGACAGGTATCAGGCAGTGTGATGACTCTGGAGGAGGCTGTGTCCATTTTGCTCCAAGGGAAGATGATTTCGTGAGGGCAAAGCCCTGTGGGAGTTGAAAAGTGAATGAAGGCTGGAGGAAGAAGCACTGTAAGAAACTACGCTGGCCCTGGAGAGCTTAACCAACAGGAGAGACTGAAGCCCAATTATGTGATATCAGGTCCCTTAATCAGTCCTACCTTGTCCTACGTTTCTATCATAAAACAAAGATCTTGGAGCTGAAAGAGCAACTTAAAGGTCTCCTACAGAGTTCCCCAACCTCCAGGATCTCATGTCTAATGATCTGAGGTGGAGCTGGTATAATAATAATAGAAATAAGGCACACAATAAATGCAATGCATTTGAATCATCCTGAAACCATTCCCCCTCCCCAGTCCATGGAAAAATTGTCTTCCGTGAAACTGCTCCTTGGTGTAAAAGAAAAATGCTTAGGGGCCACTGTAGTCTAACAGATGAGAGATTGACAGAGAAGGAACCAGAGAGGTCAGCCAAGTGGTCCAAGACTGAACACCTGGTTAGGGGCAGAGCAGAGCTTGAATCACACCACGTTTCCTTAATCCAGGACAGTTTTTAAATCAATTTCAACACACATTCTTACCTAGACCAACCAGTAAGTGAAAGCAATAAACACTCTTTGAGCTTTTCTAGATGCTTTTCTATACATTTCTAATAATCAATAATTTTCTGATATAGTTATTACCCCCATGTTTAAAATCATAGTGGAAAGAAAGCTTGGAAATATTCAGTTATCTGCCCAAAGTCACCCATCAAGAAGGGAGGGAACTGACCTTTCAACTCCAGAGCCTACATTCAAGAAACAAGACTATGTGGGAGAAGGAGAGGGTGGGATGATATAAGAGAATAGTATTGAAACATATATTACCATATGTAAAATATATGACCAGTGCAAGTTTGATGCATGAAGCAGGGCCCTCAAAGCTGTTGCTCTGGGACAACCCAGAGGGATC